>NC_051154.1:336664921-336825571 GCF_013339745.2 Dermacentor silvarum | reverse complement strand
TTCATCTTGCGGAACTTCGTTCTTCGACATGGAGCACCACGCGAACTGCTCAGCGACCGGGGGCGTCTGTTCCTGTCCGAAGTAATACAAGCCCTTCTGCTGCATGCAACATCGTTCACCGCAAGTCTACCTCCTACCATCCGCAAACGAACGGCTTGACAGAGAGGTTCAACCGCACACGGTGACATGTTGACTATGTACGTTGCCTCGGATCACAGTAACTGGGACACTGTTTTGCCGTTCGTAACGTATGCCTACATTACGGCCACACAAGCTACCACTGGCTTTTCGCCATTCTTTCAGTTATATGGCCGCGAGCCCTCGTGTACAATGGACGCGCTGCTCCCATACCGACCCGACGCTTCTGAATGTACGCCATTGTCTGAAGCTGCCAAATACGCAGAGGACTGTAGGCAGCTCGCTCGTACCCTTACGATCGCCGCTCAAGGCCGCCAAAAGCTGCGGCATGACAGTAACGTGCCTACACCACATTTTCCGCTTGGTTCCCTTGTTTGGTTGTGGATCCCACCTCACAGTCCTGGCCTTTCAGCCAAACTTCTTGCACGCTATGATGGCCCTTACACGTCATCGACCATACCTCCGCTGTCAACTACGTTGTCGAGCCTGTGACGCCATCACACGACCTTAGACATCGCGGGCGTCACACGGTTCATGTCAGCCGACTTAAGCCATACTATGACCCCCTGATCATACCTACGCCGTAAGTCGCCAGGATGGCTAATCTTCTCTCCCGAGGGCCATTGTAGTGAAGAAGAGGAAGAAGAAGCGCTCTTGCATCTGCCGCTGTGCACGCGATCAGCGTTCGTGGACCATCTCGATTGTGTGAGACGTGATTACCATCTAATAAATCGTCGCACTACACCTGGAATTAGCTTGAAACGGCGGGCCAGATTTTTTTTTATTCTGCCGATGATATTGAAACCAGAGAAAGAAGATTCTCGAAGCTCCACATTTACAGATTGGAGTACGAATAAATATTCTGGCAATACATTCATATATATGAGTGTCCGCGGTCATCGAGTGTGATTGATCATGTCTGGCCTGGCGTGCTCGCACCGTGATGGTTAAAATTACGTTGGCAAGGTTTATACGGCCGATAAAAACTACTATCCTTACTTCATATGTTCTCAACGCCTTTGCTATCGCAATCGTTAGGATTCGCCTGGCAAAACATGGCTTTTTTAAGAGGTGGCGGCGGGAAAAAAATTTCTGCTCAAGATTTCACCCCGCGTAATAAAACGCACCCCCCAACTTCGCGCATATTCTTCCGGATGAAAGTATATGCTCATTATTTGAGTAAATACAGTATATAGAACAGGCCCTCCTCTGATAGAAGAGGAAGTGAAAAATGCCTTCTTTCTACTGACGCGCCGTACTTCAAGCTCCCCTGTACGCTGGCGCCGGAGTTCAATCTAGATGGAAACGCGGCTATAATTATTTTACGGCTAATACTCGCATGTAATTTCGTGCCCATAACGCGTGAATATATGCTTACGAAAATACTTGCGGAATTGAAGTATGGAACACTGCCACATTCAAGTGAAAGTCTGTGTGCAATTAACGTGAAGTTGGGAGAGTACTGGGACTAGAAATATATATCTCCTGAGCATTTTATTGTTTGTGTGAATGCTACATTTCGGACAAGGTTGTACCACACGTATTCAGGCAGAAGCGATGCGAATTACGGTGGAAAGAATCAGAAGTTGCGATCATTCAAGTGGTGGTGCAAAAAGGGAAAACAAAACGCACAGCGCACGCTCGACTTCGTCTTTTTTTTCATTCGTTTTTTTTTTTTGGAGCCCTTGCATTTGCGGTAAGCTCTATCAGTAATATGTGATGTCCAAATCCGAGCCCCCAGTGAACGGTACTTTCCAGCAGCGTAACCTAGTGTTAAGGCATTGCTATTGCAGACAGCATATACAAAAAGCAAATGCAAGAGGCGGAAGCAAATCATGATAACCATGTTTTGCAGAATAAATGATAATGGCTACCATGCCGTGTTTCTGGCCCTTCCATTTGCTTTCGGTGCTTTCAAAACACAAACGCATAGCCTTCGAGATTGGTTTCCGCTATTCCACGAGAGCTGTCGCTGGAGTTGCGATTTGGACACCACCTGTTTCTCCAGAACTAGTTATTTAATGTCGACGCGCTGTAAATTATGCCATTTGTAATTTCTCAGATAGCAACCAAGCCTATTACGCTCTAAATTCATTTCAGTAGATCGAACTCTCATATTTTGATGCACTTAGTCTTGGGTGCAGTGCCTTCCGCTTTTCGGACAAATGAACATTACCAGAATCGGTCTACTAACTTTAGAAACAACGGCGAAATGGCGGCCTCCCAAAAGGAAAGGCTCAGAGATAGCGTCGTATTGCGTTGTATGTGGCAACCGCGGGACGGCGCGATCTCGGAATCCATGCACCGTCTAACGAACACGCAGCTATTTTCCGCAATTTTATTAAGTTGGACACCACCTAACGGATATATCAATTTTGCCTATCATTCCATCTCTTCTTTCATTACTGCGAGCAAGCCACATAGACAACGAAGCAGAGCTCATACATTTGAGCGGGGAAAGAAAAAAGTAAACCCATTTCCACTCAATGTGAAATCTGCTGAAACAGCGGATCTGTGGTTCTCTTGTGTTTCTCTGATTTTGTGGGATTTTCTGTCATTACCTGGGAGTTTCTGTGAGTTTTGTGGGGGTTTCAGTGATTATGTTTGTTTTCTAGTGGTTTTCGTGCGATTATGGGTGATGTTAGAGATGGATGATGCGTGACAGCGGTGGACAGACGGACGGCGCAGCCTCGACCTAGAACAGCTCCGCTCTTAGAAGTACCAGAAAGCTCGCCTTACCGCATAGCGTTCGCGGCTTATTAAGGTGGCATAAGCTCGGCAACTGTTTGGTCGGTCTACATAGTATTGCTTCGTGCGTCGCGGCTCTGCCAGTCAATGCGGTGATTGGTGCGATGTCTCAATGTATCGCGAAATGAAGACACTTATAGAATTACGCTCAAATTTCGCATTACGGAGTTTCGTAATCGTCGGTGATTTTTTTAAAGAAACAAGTCCGTGCAAATCTGGGTAGATTCACATTAGTTCTCTGTTCATAATTTATTTCACTGAATTTAATTTCAGCGAATCTCTTACAGTATTTACTGTTTAGTTTTTTATTCCCTTCATAAAAAGGTATTTATAACTTTGTTTCAATTAGACTGCTCACGTATGTACTACGCTCCTTTCACCTGTCTTTCGTATAGTCTTCCTTTTTTTCGTTTCTGTTCTTAGAACAACATTTTATTTTCTTCATCGTAAACTTCGTCCTGCCGCCCAAATATTTGCACATTTCGTTGGTGAGCACGCGCCATAAATGGGGATCTTCATCGTCGTTAGCATCATCATTATTATTATTATTACGTACGCTTCTGCGCGAGACAGAGAAGACGACGACTCCTATCTGGGCAGCTCGTTCTTCGAGAATGGTCAGCTCACGTTGATTTAGAAAGCCGCATTCGACTCGCAGGACAATCAGGAAATATATCGGCGTTGGTAACTTTAGATATTGCAAAAGCATATGACAGTGTCGAACATGAAATTTTAATTTCTAGATTAATTAGCTGTTCTGTTCCAGACTATTTAGTAGCCTGGGTACAAGAGTTCCTTTTCTATAGAGAATTTTTTTTTCAAGGATGGGGTGACATCCGGTACGTATAAACAGACGAGAGGCGTACCACAGGGATCAGTTCTTTCGCCACTTTTGTTCAATATTTTGTTATCTTCTGTGCCAATCCATCAGGATGTACAACTCTATCTCTATGCTGATGACATTGCATTTTTCTCATCAGCAAGGGATATTAATACGTTATACCAAATTTTGCAATCTTATTTGTCTGAACTCGAGTCCTGGCTGGACGGCCTGTCTTTTTCGCATAACGTAAAGAAATCGCTCTACTGGTGTTTCCATTGTCAAATCCTGTCTCTATTTCTCTTCATTACCGTAATCAGCCGATTCCGCAAGTTCCAACTTTGAAGTACTTAGGGATAACTTATGATGGTAAGCTAAACTGGCAGGAGCAAATATAAGCAAATGCTAATAAAGGAGAACGTGCAGTGGCATTGTTGCGCCGGTTCAGCAATAAAATCACAGGGATGCGTAGATCTACGTTGCTGATGATTTATAAGCTTTACGTCCGCCCTATTCTAAAATTTGGTTGTGTTCTTTTTTCAGGATGTGCAGCATACAAGCTAAGACCTTTAATTCTACTGGAAAGGCAAGCGCTGCGTCTCTGCCTCGGGCTGCCAAGTTTTGTGGCTGATAATGTTCTTTATCTGGAGTCTGGAATTATTCCGCTTGATTCCAGATTTAAGCAACTTACTGTCCTGACTTTCCTGAAGCTTTATGATACACCCCTTTCCAATTTGCAACCCGTTTTCATCAATTCTCCAGAATCATTTTTCAGAACAGGATGGCGGCGTTACCGACAGCCACAAGTTATTTTTGTTCAATCGCTGGTATCAAAACTTCAAGTTAGCCTACCGCGCCTGATTTCTCCAAAATCTAATTCATTCAAAATAAAACTCACTTTTGATGATATTTTTCCAAAACACGTGAAACTTCTTCCTGCGCGCATACTTCAAGGTCTCCTTCAAGACCATCTTAGTCAATTTCCGTCTCATTTGGTTATTTCTACGGACGCATCACAAAATTTAGAGAAGGCTGGTGTTGGCATCTTTTCGAATCAACTCAACTGGTCTTTGCTCTCCGTCTCGCTGATTACACTCCAATATTTCTTGCAGAATTTCTGGCACTTATTCTTGGCATCCGAAAATTGGGTCCACAGAAATCTAAGGTAATAGTTGTTACAGATGCGCTTTCGGTCTGTACACATTTAACTTCCAATTATCAGTCACACCTACTGAGTATATTTTCGACTCTTGCCCCAGAAAATTTATCCGAAGTCCGCTTTGTCTGCGTCCCCGGACATAGTGGAATCTTTTTAAATGAATGAGCTGACTCGCTCGCTTCGACATCCCTAAAAGGCCCGGTCACAAATATTCTTCCTGATTTCTCTTTTATAACAGGAGCTAGATTTAAACGCCTTTTATTGCTGAGTTGCCATGACTCGTCCATACTTTCTTCAGACGCTTTTCAACATTTAAAATTTCGGTGGAACACGAGCAAGTGCCTTTCACGCTAATGTGAGGTGACGCTGTCGCGCCAATGTGAGGTGACGCCTAAATGTTTATCTTCATAGATCCGGTTTATCAATCACTGACCTCTGCTCGTTTTGTAATCAACCGGAGACTATTGACCATTTGTTTCTTTCTTGCCACCGCTTCTCCTCAATCCGTAGATTGTTTCTGTTATTTCCAAGCAGTAATCTGGGTTTGGCACTTACAACGCCAAACATTTTGTCTTTTGGGGCCTGTCAATTAGGCACAAGTCAGGATTCTATGATCACGGCTGTACACAAACTCATTGATGCATCCGGAAGGTTACGCTGCTAGGGTACCGAGTGTGGGACATGTTATTTTATGTTTATTCTTGTAGTTCG
Organism: Dermacentor silvarum; assembly: GCF_013339745.2. Classification (NCBI taxonomy): domain Eukaryota; kingdom Metazoa; phylum Arthropoda; class Arachnida; order Ixodida; family Ixodidae; genus Dermacentor; species Dermacentor silvarum. The sequence goes on along the minus strand of NC_051154.1, from coordinate 336,819,995 downwards.
TTTTCTCTTAATTTTATTTAGGTAATTTATGTATAGGACATCTTAAAATCTGTGTTAATGAGTTGCCAAAATCTTAATTTTGATTATGCACCTTTACCCCTTTGTTCGTTCTTAGGTGTATGTTTTATTTTATCCACTGTGGCTAATCCCCCTCGTGGGTACGAGCCATGTTTTGAGGCAATAACAACAACAACAACAACGAGACACTCCTGCTCCACAGACCTGCAAAGGCCAGCCATCGTCGCTTGCCCCTGGGTCCGCTGCAGCAAAGAACCGCCGCAACGTGTCCGAGGCTGTGCAGCAGCAGCAGCAGCAGCGATGACCGTTCCTGTGGCCTCTCATTACGGCATGGTGGGTGCATCGTTGCGCAGCGAGGTGCAACGCTGCTACAAGCTGCGATCACGTGCTCCCCCGCCACCTAACGCCTTCATGCAGTTCACGCAGGAGAAAAGGCGTTCGGTGGCCGCCACGCACGCGAACGAAGACAACGGGCGCCTTTGCAGCCGCCTGGCAAAGCTGTCGCCGACAAGGAGCCCTTCCAGCGCAAGGTGGCCGAAGCTGTCACCAACCACCGAAGCAAGTACTCGGACTACGCGCACAACCCGCGTGAGGCCAGCCGGTGCATGGAGCAGGAGCGCATTGCAAAGCAGGTTACCAGCAAGCTGAAGAACGGCAGTTCCTGGGACAAGAAGCAGCCGCCGAGAACTTCCACAGTGGCGGCCCACGGCCGAGGCAGCCCGGAGTTCCAGCAGCAGCTGCATCCGCCGCCATTGCCGCCGACGCCAAGGAGCAAACACCGTGGTACCATCAATGCTTCTCCAGATGGCGCTTCGGGCGCAGGTCAGAAAACTGTGGCTTGTATGCCGACGGCCCCTGTCCCGGCCACGACCAAGGATCTTGAAGGACACGTGGTAAACGGCTGCCTTAAGACCCTTGGCTGAATTGTTGAAGAGGCAGCCGCAACACTTCCGCAATTATGCTGAGCGGGCCTTGATCAAGATCTTTGGAACATTCAAGCAGCTTGAGCGAGAGGTGAGCTGTGCTGCCGAGCTGTGTTCTATGGAGGCTGCTGCTGCGCTACCCCCCGATCAGACAATGCGGCTCCTCCACTCGCTTACCGGGGAGTCGGATGACCATCTCTGCAATCAAGGTTATGTCCCGGCGTGTGGAAGGGCATCCAAAAAAGGATAATTGTGGAGCTTGTGCCTCAGATGGTGCTTGTTTTGCTGAAGGCGTGTGATCACGGCGAGCGTTGTCTACTGAAGGCGGCAGTAATTTGTAGGGTGACATTGCATGGCGTGGTTGGCGCTGAATTGAAAAACGTGATTCCGGCGTTCTAGTGGTCGTTGTAAACGACCATTTACCTATTTTTTGCATCTTGGACTGCTGTGTGAGTCGCGGCGTATCGCAAACGTCGATTCGATCAAGAAAAAGGTAACGAATCAACAATAAATACGTTTATATCTCTGATTATGCGCACTGACCGGTCTGAGGCGATTAGTGACAGTAATGCAGCACCTTATTTTTCTGGCTTTCACAAAATGATGGTCGATTTCTGTGATCGCGCAATTCCACTCCGCATTTGGAAAAAGCATAAAAAGGCAAGAAAGCCTTGGATATCTTCGGCACTTTATAGAAGCATAGAAAAATAAAATGTTATACTTGGAGTAAAGGATGCTGACAAATTCAAATACGAGAAATTTCAAAATATATTGTATTCCAAAATCAGGAAGGCTAAAGATGCCTGTTATTTGCACAATTTTAACAATATTACTGATCAACATACATTCTGGAAAGCCGACAATGATGTTTGGGGTACATGCGACATTGATACGTTACCGGAAGAATTCACTATCGACGAAGTAACCCTTTATATAACTGAGCTGCTGGATAGGTTTAATGAGTACTTCTTATCTTCCGGTAAATTAAAGAACCCCACGACACGAGCAAGTGATCACATGTATTACGTTCGTATACGAGTAAGAGAGAGCGCTTTCGTAGAACCTACGAGTGAGGCGAAAATGATGTTCATTATTAACTCCTTGAACAATAGCAGTGCAGCAGGTCTTGAGTTTAAAGCTGAATCAATTAAAGCGGTTGCTACCATGATTGCTCTCCCACTCACTCGTGTAGCCAACTGCGTGCTTCAAGACGGGCGGTTCCCGGATGAGCTCGAATTAGCCCGGATAAGTGTTATTCGCAAGGGACGCGCGAACAATGATTTCCACAATTGCCGGCCGATATCAGTGCTAGGTATTTTTTCAAAAGTTATTGAACCTGTTTTTTTTTGTCATCTCTTTGACTATTTAGTGAAATTCAAGTTAATTTCACCATACCAGTTTGGATTCCAAAAAAACGAAATCAAGAGAATTAGCACTTTTGTATGTTACCGAATGGCTTATAGGAAACACTGAACAAAAATTACTAAGAATTGGAATATTCCTCGATATGAAGAAAGCCATTGATTCCGTCAAACATTACATCTTACTAAGTAAACTTCCTAGATAAGGCATACGAGGGCGAGCCCTTCAACTTATAGAAAAGTACCTAAAAGATCGAAAACTGTGTGACATATGACTCAGCCTTCTGAAACATAGAGCCTACCGTGTGGTCAAAATTAAGATTTATGAATTTTTTAAAAATTGCCTGTGGCAGGTAGCATAGTTCTTATTGTTGAGCTCGGTTATTCGAAGAGGCGGACAATAGTAGCACGAAAATTCGAAACATGTTTTCAATTCATTACCAAAAATTGACTAATGAACTTCTTAGTTAATTATTTTACGACAAATATCGCAGTTTACGAATTGTAGCTGGTGAGGTTGCAAGACGCATTCACTTGAAAATAATTTCCGGAATAACATCAGTTTCGAAATATTATTTCCCAATGTTTGAGACGAAATACATAGGCGTTCCAGTTTTTTTTTTGTGCTTCACTGTATAAACCAGCATTTTGGTATAAATGTAAGGGGAACAACAATGCATTTTTACGGCGAGTTTGATAGAGCATATCTCCAAAGTTGTGCCATTCCGGAAATTCATTTCAAGTGGTTACGCGTGACAAGCTCACCGGCTACAATTCGTAAATTGCAATATGTGTCGTAAACTAATTAACTAAGCAAATAATTACTGAATTTTTTCATTTAGTTGAATTTGTTTTTTTTCTCACGTGCTACTACTGTCTGCTCCATCTAATAACCCAGGTCAATGATAGGAATTATGCTATCTGCCACAGGCGACTTTTAAAAATTCTGTAAAGCTTAATTTTGAACACCTGGTATATTAACGGGCGTGCCCCAGGGTTCGCTTATAGGACCACTGCTTTTTCTTCAGTACATAAATGATATAGCCTCTATCCCACATACACACAAAAAAACTCCTATACGCAGCGTTAACTTTCTGAATGGCTAGATACAAATGAATTAGAGTGTAATACAAATACAAGGTACGTCCTTTTTAGAGCTCGTAAAACCACCGCTAACAATGTTTCCTTACATGTTCGTAACAACGTGATAGAGCGTGTGGATTCTATTAAATTTCTAGGTTTTTTTTTCAAGAAAACTTGTCAATGGTAACACAAATTACCTGAAATTAATACCATGCAGAGTAATAGGAGCATTATGGAAAATGATAAATTTAATTCCCAGGAAATTGAGATTGAGCAAATTACTATGAAGAAAGTCTAAAATACCTATACTTTCGAGCGAGAATAAGGATTTTATCAAAATAATTGAACGACACTCGTCAGTAGCTGCTTTTAAACGTGGTTTGACTGAAGCAATGCTTCTTTAAGCTTCTGAGCGTTGTGTTTTAGACATACCATTTTATTTTCCTTTTTTTGCAACAGACGCATTTTTGGCTTCATTTTTCTTTGTTCCTCATGTGAAATTGTGCCTGTGTTGCAAGGCGACTTAAGCACTGATTCGGATTGATGCCACGTTTCTGCCACCATAAGTTTGTCAGGAGCAAAGCCAAACCTAGCGTTGAGTGAAAAAAATCTGTTCTTTATTTCGGGTAGAGAGCATTAAGGTGGATAAAAGATAGCCAGCTCTTATTTGTGCCATACAGGCTTCCAACTTCATGTGGTGCAAGATATGATGCATGAATAGCGCTTCCGTAAATAACGTCATCATTAGCGGGCTTATTACCCCATATCAGCCACCACCCCGTGGTCGCCACCACTGGTGGCATGTCTCCGAAGGAAGTTTCGAATTATTTCAAAACGGTGGTTTCTTTAATATTACTTGAAGTCTCCGTGGAAATACCCTGTATAAATAGCCAGCGGACTCTACCCGTTGGTCAGGTTTCGACGATCCACGACTGTGCTCGCCACAGACGTTGTGCTTTTAGTGTAACTTTTTTGGGGGGGCACACGTTCGCCCAATAAAGAGTTAGATTCTTGACGGACAGTTTTGGCTCGACAATGATCTACGTAGTCATCACGACATAATATGGAGCTCTACGAAGTGGCTTCAGTGCTAACGTTCGGGATTTTCCCACTTATTTGGTCTAGACGGTTGCTTTGTCCCAGATGACGATAAGCCATCGTAAAGTGATTTTCGCATACCGCGAGCTGACTGAAAAATCGAGGATGCAGCATCAACATGCCATGCAACATACCACGCGATGTTACATCTTCATCTCTGTGCTTAGGCTAAGAAAAAACAGTGTTTACGAAAAGGATAACGAGAAGGCAGTTACTTTCTCCACTGATATGAAGATTCTGACTTCGCCATATAACCTGGTTATTTAAGTAGAAAATGACATTCGTGTTCGTTAGGTAACAGTCATAATCAGTGTCTTCAGGTCCGACGAGACGGCGTAGCCAAAAGCTAGAGAAGTTGTAGCCCAAATGTAGCCAAACACAAAAAAGTGCAAACAATTTCGAAGCCACACATAGCCATTTTCATGTCCGTGCCGCCGTGACAGTCGGCCCTTGACATCAACAGCGACATCATGCTTGCACAGACCAATTTTGGTTGGCCCCGGAATTTCTTATGTTCCAGCTAACCGCTGCAGAGGTTAACCGCTGCAATCAGTGTCCTTATTTTATGACATAGTAATAAGTTATTATTTTTAGTTATTTACAATAATATTAACTACGAACGCTGCTTTATGGCTGTCGTGAACGCAAAATAATGTTTAGCATCATCGATCTCTGACGTCATCTCTGCCTACGGCGTAGAAGTTCAGCTGTCCAGCTATCTGTGCCGGCGACGTGCTCGGGTCTTCTTCTTTTTATGAGCTAAAACAAGTCTTTCGCGCTACGATATTTCGCACTCATCGTCCTGTCTTGTCTTCTCGATTTTTTTTCGTTGTTTTCAATTATCTTGGCCCGGATTAGCTGGGACACACACTACCTATATAGTTTTGATTTACATCAACCTGGCCGCCATCTTAGGTATCTAGCACGCCAAGAATATGCGTTAAGAAAAGTGAGAGCCAACAGATGCCACTCACTGTCTGAATCGGTGTAAGCGAAGCTTTTAAAGATTACTGCGCAAAACGGCACACCAGTGTAAGAAGCGCGCAATCGTGTTCGGCGACCAGCACGTCCCCAACGTAACTCGCTCGAAATGGGGAAAGGCGCGACGGATCACAAAGAGCAAAGGTAAACAACAAATTGATAACAGTGGTAATGCTGTTAAAATCAGTTTTGGTCAAAACCCAAATCATGTTGATGTGCGAATAAAGTTTTAGAATAGGGGCTCCTAAAATTTGGAGCCCCAATTAGCTTTGCGGGTGTTAGCGTTGGGGCTTGCAGGAGTGAAGAGTTTTATAATAGGTGGTTTGGCGTTTGCGTATAGCGTACGTGTTGCGCTTGCAGCGTCACTGCGGTGTCAAAGAAAAGCTGCTATGAATAATGAAGTAAAATGTACCATTTTATGATTAGAAGTAATTTAGACTTTCGTGTTTTCTTGTTTAATTACAATTTAGAACTTATTATATTAGCAGCAACCAACTTGTTGCGCTTAGTTTTGACTAACCAACTTTACGTACCTTCACCCAGCCAAGTAAATACGTGTTAGGCCTACGAGCCATGAAATTGACAATTGAATTCGGAATCACTGGCGTCTAATGAATCAATCTTCTTTACACATGTTAGTTGAGAAAAAGCGATAACCGCAATCACGTCTCCTATAGTTTACAAATTTCACGTGTTACCACAAATCGATCCCAGTTTGGTGCTAGGTTAGAGCCGTCGCTTCGACGGGCGCCGCCTTGTTTGTTAACTAAAGCTTTTGGGGCAGCCTTTGGTGCTCCCGCTAAATTATGGTGGCTACCATACGCTAAATCGATGAAATAGCGTGCCCGACGGAAAACCCAAAACCAGTTTGCGTCTTGCGCACGCACAGTGGCTTCGACGTTATTTCTTTGGGACCCCAAAAGCTTTGAGCCTCCTATTCTAAAACTCTCTAATATTTGCTGGTCTTTTACATGCCAAAACCACGACATGATTGGGAGTCATGACGCAGTGGGGTACTCCGGATTAATTTTCGCCGCCTCGGGTTCTTTAACATACATCTAGATCTAAGTACACGGGTGTTCCTGCATTTCGCCTTGATCGAAATGCGGCCGCCGTGGCCGAGAATCGAACCCGCATCCTCGAGCCAGCAGTGCGACACCTCACAAGCTAAGATAACGCGGTGAGTGAAGTTCATGTGAGGTGGTGTACTGATGTCATCGTAGCAAACATGTTTCGATATTAGGAGAATGAGTATCTGCATCCGTGATGTTATCGGCAAACCATCTAGAAGTAAAAGCACCGGAACTCACCTTTGGCTCGGGGTCTTGTTCAAATTCTGTTTTAAGACCTTTTCATCAGGCGAGGAGGAAAGGGCGCGCGACGAGCCTTTCCTCCTCTCGGGCTTGGGCGAGCCGGCGCGGCGCGGCTTGAACGTGTTTGGCCCACTTGTGTTGTGTGTGAATGTGTTTGGCATAGTTGGCCCACTTCCCCATGTTTTTATTCTCCTCTCTGAGGAGGATTCAATCTTACGTCTAACCTATCGAAATGAATCTCGAATGTAGGCACGAACAAAAATTCATCTAGCAGGAAAAGGAAAATTGGCAGTAAAGCTTCGAGCGAGAAACGTGGAGTAGTTTGATTTGATTGATTTGATTAGTTTATTTGTTTACATCAGGATGATGCGGGATGGCCCATGCAAAAGCTGTGCCCGGCGAAAGGTCGAAAGCTGAGCCAGGCGCGATACTTCACCCAGAAGACATGGCCATGAACACACTGGAGCGTGTCATCCACCCTTGCTTCCTTCTTTCACGTCGGCGCCACGATCGCCCGACGGCCGCGACCCTATGTTATTGCTCTCCCTTCCTGAGTAAATCCATGTACTGCGAAAAACCCACTAGTCCCAGGTTCATCCCGATGCAGGGGAATCGGGTGCCCAACGGTCAAGCGGGGTGTAAGTTTAAGTGCATCAAAGATCAAAGCCACCAGCTCAGACAAAGGCGCAGAGGGGGAAGGAAGGGGGGGAGGGGGGGGAGTCATTTCGCGCTGCACACACGCACGCCACGCGGCCGGCTCAGCTAGCTAAAACATAGACTTCGAGATTTGCTTCTACACGATCAGAGCCACCTCTGGAGCGTATATTAGGGCACCACTTATAGCCCAAACAAATCCAAGTCGCAGATTTTCAGTAGCCCAAGTATAGCCACATAGCCAACTCGTCCAAGACGACGCCAAAAGTTTTTCCTATAGCCCAATTTGGCTATATATAGCCAAACCTGGCAACGCTGGTCACAATGTTACGAATAATAAAAATCGACATTACAAGCAATTATGTCCCTAAGTGGTCTGTCTATGTGTGGGAGGCTATGTCTGAACACAAATTCACTGCCTGCAAATTTTGGAGCTCACATACTGTTACGTCTTAGCGGCCCTTGGCCGGCAGCTACGAGCTGAACCTCAGAGCAGTATCACAGGCACCAAGAGAACACTGTTTATGTCAAGCACTGAAATATATGTAAACTAAGGGAGAGAAGCAGTAAGAGAGAGAGAGAGAACAGACGCATGCGCAGGGGCGTCATCCGGCCCAGACTTGTTATCTGCAGCATTCCTTTCCCCTGGTAGCCGTAGCGTTCCACTGGCTTTCGGATTCTTGTGGACCTACGTAGCTCGGGGGGGTACAGGGCTTTCGGAAAGGTCGCCAGCCTCGTATTTCGGTGCCTCTTCGGTTATACAAGGCGATTCTTCTGCGGTCGGTACTTCTCTGCTTGAATATGTGTTCGGTGAACGTTTGCGCATGTCGTCGACATGACGTCGAACGACGCCATCCTCAGTTTGCAGTGACGAGACGGGCTTCACTCGTCGATTTCACCTTGCCGGGTGACCATTTGTCTCCTACGCCGTAGTTGCGCACGTATACGGCCTCTCGAGGGGCGAAGTACCAACTGGCGGAATCAATAGCTAGATTCGTCCGCATCTCGTGGCTCCTGGAAGGAAAACACATATCCAGTCCAATGCGCAGCCGGTAGCATAGAAGCAGTTCGGACGGTGAAAACCCGGAAGCCTGTGGTGAATTTCTGTAGTTGCAAAGAATTCTGGCCAGAGTAGTTGCTACGTCTACTCGAGGCATTCTCTTCAATCCATCCTTGATACTTCTTACGGCGCGTTCTGCTAGTCCATTGCAGTGAGGGTGGTAAGGCGGGGTACGAACATGCTCGATTCCATTTTTCTGCACAAATGGAGCAAAATCTGATCCGGTAAATGACGTCCCATTGTCCGTAACTATGGTTCGGGGTAATCCAAACCGGCTGAACAAGGTTCGCATAGAATCTACAGTAGCATTAACTGTCGCGCGATATACTCGAATGGCTTCTATCCAGTTGCTGTGTGCATCGACAATTACTAACACCATCTTGTTTTTGAAAGGCCCCGCGTAATCTGCATGCAACTGTGACCACTTCTCCCGAGAAATCGGCCAACTGACGGGGTTCCGTGCAGGGGGCATAGGCAAAGCTTGAACACAGTCTCGACCGTCTAAAAGGATTCTATGAATGTCTTGATCTAGACCGGGCCACCAAAAACTAGCCCTCACCCTTGTCTTCATTGTAGACGCACCCTGATGAGACTCATGCAACATCTTCAACAGTTTCTCACGCGCCGCCCTTGGTATCACTACACGATGGCCCCAGAACAACAACCCCTGCTCCGCGGACAGCTCATGTCGCCTTTTCCAATATTCCGCCATTTCTCTGCTGTCCCCTTCAACGACCGAGGGCCATGCTTCAGTCAAGTACCTGCATATCGCTTGCATAACACCGTCGGCTGCTGTGAGTGCTTGAAGTTCTTAGCAGGATACCGCTGGCGGGTCCCATTGTTCGATGACAAGCCCCATTTCCGTCACATCTTCTGTTTCTGCTTCGGGCTCTTGCAACGATTGAGGCAAGCGGCTTAGAGCATCCGAGATTAACATCGGTTTGCGAGGCTTACAGATAAGCTTGTATTTGCACGCCCCGAGCAAAAGCGTCCATCGCTGAATTCGGGTGGCTGCCATGAGAGAAGTTTGACGGTCCGGTCTGAGAAGACCCAACAACGGACGGTGATCTGTTACGAGTTTGGTACATGAGTTCACAAGATTGTCGCGGAACCTTGTCACTCCGAACACTTGCGCTAACGCTTCTCGCTCAATTTGAAAGTACTTTCTTTCAGCAGAGGTGAGTATTCGCGACCTGAAACCAATTGGTCCGTCTTCGCCATTTATACGGTGAAAGAGGGTGGCACCGACACCGTAAGGCGAAGCGTCGCATTCCAAAACCAACTCTAGCTCAGGATCGAAGTACGTTAGCACGGGAGCCGAACACAAAGCAGTTTTTGCCTTCTTAAATGCCGCGTCTTCTTTTGCGTTCCAAGACCATTTCGCACCTTTTCGATATGACTGTACAAAGGTGCAAGCACCGTGGATAGATTCGGCAAGAACTTATTGTAGAAAGTAACCATTCCGAAAAAGGATCGCAACTCGACATCATTTCGAGGCAAAGGAGCCAGTCTGATTGCATGAACGTTATTCTCCAGCGGGTGCAGTCCTTCGGCATCAATGCGATGGCCAAGATACGTCACGGATGATTCACAAAACCTGCACTTGTCAGAACGAAGTTTGATACTCTTCTCGCGGTAACGCTGCAACACAGCTTGCAGATTTGCATTTAGAGCGTCGCCGCTCTCGGCTATCAACACATCATCTAAATATGCCTGGGTTCCTTTCAGGCCTTGCAACAATTATTCAATTTTCCGTTCAAATATCGCTGGGGCTGACGCGATGCCAAATGGCAATCGGTTGTAGCAGAACAGCCCTTTTTGTGAGTTTATCACGCCTGATTTCCGTGAGTCTTCATCCAATTCGACCTGATTGTAAGCATCGCGAAGGTCTAAAGTACTGAATTTCTTTCATCCGCATAAATTTGCGAAAATGTCATCTATGACAGGCAAGGGCTAGTGTTTGACATCGCATACTGGGTTTAGTGTCACCTTGAAGTCGCCGCAAATGCGCACCGTTCCGTCCTTTTTCAAAACGGGAACCATGGGCGTCGCCCATTCGGAATGAGACACTGGAGATATTATGCCTGCCGAGACTAGTCTGTAAAGCTCCTTTGCCACTTTATCTCGAAGTGCAAAAGGAATTTTTCTTGCTTTGAAGAACTTGGGGCTTGATCTGGTCTTGATGTGCAGTCGGACTGGCGAGCCTTTGATGAGACCAGTACCCTCAGTGAAAAGGCCAGCGTTTTGCTGCAGTAGCTTCGGCACATCCGTCAGGGCTTGGCTTGATACTGAAGACTGCGGCTACACGCTCAGCACCTGAATGCGTTCGTCTGCTAACTTTAGCAGTAGGTCCCGGCCGCAAAGACTGGGGCCATTGCAGTCTAAAAGAGTCCGACTACACTGCACTGTTGTACCTTGATATGAAACTGGCATTGCCAGTACACCGAGGAGCGGAAGCCTTCCAAGATAGCATGAAAGCCGGATCTTCCGACCTTTGTAGCTGCGGCCATTGATCCCAATATCTCTCGTAAATGCCTTTAGGAATGACGCAAACAGGAGAGCCAGTATCGACATCCATTTGCACTCCGATGCCATTCCACGCTGAATGATCTTCTGATTGGTAGTACGAGGGTGCGCTTAGTTGTCGATGACCATATTTGCGATGCGCTGCTATCACTATCTTCACTTTCTACCGCTTGTGTCGTTACTGCAAGCATTCTGCTTGTTTTTTTTTCGTTTACCGCACACATTGTGCCTAAATGCCCTGGCCGTGCACATTTGAAGCATCTACTCTTGATTAGTCGACACGCCATCGTCACGTGAACCTGATTCCCACAACATTTGCATTGTTGCACGCCCGGCGACTTTGTGCGCGACTTATGTTGACATTTCAGCTTTAGCAGTCTCGCCTGTTCCGTGTCCGTAGTAATTCCTTGTGAATCGCGTTCAGCGCTCTCCGCGGCAAGGGCAAGAGCCTCCGCTTCTTGTCGATTCAGATCTTTCTTTGCTAGCAGCTGCTTCTGCACATTCTTGGACCTGATGCCACACACAATACGGTCTCTAATCATTCTGTCCAGCATCGTAGAAAAATTGCAATTCTGTGCCATCTTCCAAATAGCCACTACAAATGCATGTACTGATTCTCCTTCTTGCTGATATCGATGAAAGAACTTGAAGCTTTCAGAAATTTCATTCGGCACCCGGTCGTAGTAGCTGTTTAAAGTCTGCACAACTTCTTCGTAGGTCAGGGCGTTAGGCTTCTGTGGATATACTTTCCCGGTGAAAATTCCTATTGTCTTTGTTCCAAGCACAGCTACCAGCAGGGCTCTTTTTTTAGTATCATCCTTCACATCACTCGCTTCAAAGCAAGCTTCAATCTTGACTAAGTACGCCTGCCACTTGTCTTTTTCGTCTTCGAATTCCGGTAGCCTATGGGCCACTGCCGTGGTATGTTCAGGTTCTGCCTGGCCGTCGTGTGTAGGCCTATGCTGGTCTCCTGCAGCAGCAGAATCCTCGTCGCCACTGTTACGTCCTACCGGCCCCTTGCCGGCAGCTACGAGATCAACCTCAGACCAGTATCGCAGGCACCAAAAGAACACCGTTTATTTCCAGCTCGGAAATATGTGTAAACTAAGCGAGAGAAGCAGGAAGAGAGAGAACAGACGCATGCGCAGAGGCGTCATCCGGCCTAGACTTGTTATCTGCAGCACATACAATTATTGCAGTCCATCTAAATGTTAACCCCACACCGCCGGTCAAAGATAGTTTGTGCTAGATGAATCTCTGATTGACACAGCCTACCTTGCATACATAAAATTCTCGCTGATGAAATTATCTTTATAAACAACGCCTGTATGGCATTCTTACAAGCTCGATAGCATGCGTTACATACACCCGCCAGGTACTAAGGAAAAGTTTGCAGACCAAAAAAGTACATGGAAACGAAGAAAGAGTACACAAGACAGAGCGTTAACTTCCAACAGCACTTCATTACACGAAACAGACTTGTACAACTCGGCGACGATATGTCACATGTATGCAAGGCCTTCAAAGAAATTCATCACATTTATTGCTCAGAAACACAAAATGGGTGTACACACAATCTGACATAAGTTTCAAAATCGTATCGGCCATGTTCATTAATTCCGTCTGTAAGTACGTTACTTTTTACTTACAATGGTAAATGCATTAAAGGGCCACAGGCTTCAACCTTGGTACATTTAGTGCAATGGTATGCACGTTTTATTGCGCGCTAGTAGTTTTTTTAAAGTTATTTCCGTGTTAGGCTATCGTCTATTTTGGCAAGAGAGAGAGAGAGAGAAAAGGTAAAGGAAGAACATGGAGGTTAACCAGAGATTATCTCCGGTTACTACCCTGTACCGGGGGAGGCGTAAAGAGATACAATAGGAGAGAGAGAGAAAAAAAGTATAAAAAAGGGGGAAAAAAGGAAAGAAAAGAAAATCACACACACACACAAAACAGAACTGCTTCTGTGGGCACTGTCACGCAGTCTTCGAAGGCGTTCTAGTGTTGCATAGTGTCAACTTCCCCTCCTCATCATTCCCATCCTCATCACACAATCTACAGTCACAATTTATCACTTAGTCCGGTGTCTTTTAAGTAACGCAGCAGTGCCTTCAGGGCGGCTCGCGCTGTTGTTCGTGAGGACAGTTTCCAAGGATGTTGATTTGCACTTTTGGACGTTTGCCCAGGTTATCTATCGTGGCTGAGAGAGCTGCTCTCTGCGGGTTGAAACGAGGACACTCACAACGGCACGCGCGCGGCTCCAATAGGTGGTGTCAAATCCGAAAACAGAAACCCATCAAAGTAACAAAAACCGATATCTAAGGTATTTTGGTAAATACATGTGCCGGAAGTGATTGCGGAGCGGGAAACACGCCATTGAGGCCATGTTTCGGGCACCACCTATAGTTAGTAGGTAATCTTTTTCCCGACTACAGTGTATAGTATCACGTGAGAATCATTTTAGTGCAAGCTGAAAAGATTTCGGCAGTTTAGCCATACCGACTGCCCAAAGCACTGATGACACCTATCCTCTTCCCCGCAATGCACTTACATCGGCTCTTTCGATAAAAAAAAGATGAAAGATAAAAGCCAATTACAGTTTCATTGACTCAGGACGTGCTGCTTTTCAAGCAAACATCGAAGCAATCCTGGTATACGCGGGTGCATGCATAGGTCTTGTATGATTGCGGTCCTCGTATGCATTGCACACGTTGCGAATATTGCGAACAGATCATTTCTTCTTGCTGTGCCCAAGTACAAAGACACAGACTCAAACCTACAGCGCTGTGTCACGTTTCCTTCACTCCGTAAGCGTTCTAGAGCGTTTTATCCCCAACTACCATATAAGGCGCCTGTACTTGAAAGACATGAGTGAAGAAGTACTGTGACCTTGTGCTGAATTAGATTTCACATGCCTAATCGAAAAGCACACTGTCATCTGAAGCGGACGACATAGTTGAAGGTGTACTTCCCACTGTTCGGCTACTTCTGTCTTTCGCTTTCGAGAGTTATCTTTGCCGCTGGAAAGAGCGCCGAGCTCGCACGCTAATTCACCACATAGTTCACACACGAAACACGCCGCTGTTCTCCACCAGAAATTCCACACGGTTCATTCACCACACCACTCACCACACGAAGTCAGGAGTGCCATATTTCAAATCGCAGCAGCGCTAAATGGAACTGAAAATTCATTTTCTTCGGCAGAGTTTCTCAGCTCGGCTCGTTAACTCGCCGGTTACGAACTCGACAGACGCGCTAGGCCAACGCGTAATGTACACAACATCGGCGGTAGGCAAGTGCTGATTATCCAGACTAAGGACTTCGAAAGCATGTTTCCATTCATTTCGAGCACAAGAAAATATACATACAAGAAGTACGGGCGTTGCCGCTATCATTATTAAGTGCAATATTTTCGCAGACGATCGCATCAAGCCCGCCTGTGTATATAATGGCAGTCGGAAGGCCTTTAGGCGCCCATTCCTGCGTTGAGCGTCGGCGTGCCTCGGCGCCCTAACGGAGCGAACGAACACATCGAGTGATGAAAGAGCGAACGCCGAGCGCCGCAGGGGATAGCGGGGGAAAGACAGCGATAACGAAGAGAGTGCGAGGATGAACGGAGGAAGCCAACTTGAAACATCACCAGTTCCCGCTCACGTCCGCGCATCCCCGGCAGCGGTGGTGCCGGGTGACGCGGGGGAAGTAAGAAGAACCAGAAAGCTCGCCTTCTCGCATAGCGTTCGCGGAAAGTGTTTCCTTGTAAGCTGCAGTTGCCGATAACCGGCAATTGTGTGGCCGGTCTATATGGTATAGCGTCGCAGCTCTGCCAGTCGGTGCGGTGATCGGTGCGATGCCTCAATGTATAGCGAAATGAGGGCACGTATAGTGCTGCGTTCAAAGAGGGAGTTTCGTAATCGTCAGCGATCTTTTTAAAGAAACAAATCCGTGCAAATTTGTGTAGCTTCACACTACTTCTCTGTTCATAATTTATTTCAGTGAATCGCGGAAATATTTTACTGTTTTGTTTTTTATTCCCTTCATAAACAAGTATTTCATAACTTTGTTGCAATTAGTCACACTGCTCACTTATGTTCTACACTCGTTTCTCTTGTCTTTCGTATAGTCCTGCTTTTTTTCGTTTCTGTTCTTAGAATAACATTTTAAATATCTCATCTTATTATTGGCATATTTCCTTAGTAAGTACACGCCGCAAATGGTGATCTTCATCGTCGTTACCATCATCATTATCATCCCTATTACGCACGCTCCTGCACGAGAAAAAGAAGACGACTCTTTTCTGGGCAGCTTGTTCTTCGACAACGGCTGATTACTGGACGCTGTCGGCTCCGCAGAGTGAAGTCGCAGCAAAGGCCAGCCATCTTCGGTGCCCCTGGCTCCGCTTCTGCGAAGCACCGCCATTACGTGCCTACGAGGAATTCAGGGCCTGTTCGTACAGGCTGCACACCAGCAGCGGAAGCAGCGATTGCCGTTCCCGATGAGGCCTCGCATCCCGGCGTGGCGGGTGCATCGTTGAGCAGCGAGGTGCAACACTGCTACCAGCGGCCATCGCACGTTCCCCCACCGCCAAGTGCCCTGATGCCGTTCGCACAAGAAAAGATGCGTTCGGTGGCCGCCATGAACGCGAAAGAACACAACCAGCGCGTTAGCAGCCGCCTGGCAATGCTGTGGCGTCCTCTGCGCGCCGCCGACAAGGAGCCCCTCCAGCGCAAGGTAGCCGAAGTCGTCGCCGTCCAAGGAAGGAAGTACCCGGACTACATACACCACCCGCATGAGGCCCACCGGCGCAAGGAGCAGGAACGCATTACAAAGCAGGTTACCGGCAAGCTGAAGAACGACAGTTCCTGGGACAAGGAGCAGCAGCCGGCAACTTGCACGGTCGTGGCCCGGGGTCGAGGCGGCCCGAAGTTGCAGCAGCAGCTGCATTCGCCACCACTGCCGCCGACGCCAAGAAGCACACACAATGCTACCATCAGCGCTACTCGAGTCAGCGCTTCGGGCGCCGGTCAGGGAACGGTGGCTTGTATGCCGAGGGCCACTGTCCCGGCCACGAACAAGGATCCCGAAGAACAAGTGGTGCCTGTAAAAGTGGCTGCTTTAAGAGCCTTGGCTGAATTGTGGAAGAGGCAGCCGCAACACTTCCACAATTATGCCGAGCTCACCTTGATCAACATCTTCGTAACATTCAAGCCGCCTGAGAGAGAGGTGAGCCGTACGGCTGAGCTGTGTTCTATGGAGGCTGCTGCTGCGCTACCCCCCGCGCAAACAATGCGGCTCCTGCACTTGCTCATCGGGGAGTCGGATGTCCAAGACGTTGTTATCGCTGCAATCAAAGATGTCCCCGACTCATGGAAGTGCATCCGAAAGGATAATTGTGCAGATTCTGCCTTAGATGATGCCTGTTTTTCTGAAGGCATATGATCACAGCGAGAGTTCTGCATGGAAGGCTGCAGTATTTTGTATGGTGACGCTGCATGTCCTGGTTGGCCCTGAATTGATGAAGCCACACTTATGGGATGCAAGAGGGCACGGGGAAACAGCAGCGGAAGCACACCTGGCTTCCCTTCCCTTCAAATACAGAATCTTCCTCCAGATACCACTAAAGAGGGGGGGGGGGGGGGGGCAAGCAGCACCTCCTGAGCCAATGCTTCCCTGTGGGCTACCACTATATGCTTCGCTGCTACTTTGCCAATAACTGTGGTCCCGTGCTTGAGTTCTTGAAGTAACTAAGACACGTACCGGTTAGTAAAAGTACCGGTTTAGGATGTAATAAAAAAAGTATTCTACGCTTAGCGCACGAGTGTCACTGTTAAAGTAGTGCTCACATAAAACATTCAATATTTAGGAGTTCGCAAGAATATAATATTCAAATGAAACTAATTACCTTCCTGTCTGTAATAAAATGTCGTACTGCTGTCAAATCAGATGTCAGTCTGGCGGGACATGACCTTCGACAAAGCATTTTCATTAAAAAGAATCACGGAGAAACGCTGTGGGAGTTACCTAAAGTATACGCAAGCATTTGCTACTTAAGCGGGCGTGTCGTAGTGGTATGATGCTGTGTTTGGTATAATGACGAGAAACGCCGCGAAAGTCGTACAGACAAGCGGAGAAACGCGGTTGCCACGCCGCGATGTTACTTATACCAGCATAAGAAAACGGCGTCATGCAGCGTCGGGCAGCATGAGCTTCTTTCTTATTGTGTTGTTGCTGCAGCTCTTGGTCACCATCATCATCATCACCATTATTCATGACTCCTGTTGCTGTTGTTTCTCGCTCATCCTAGGTGCCTCCTGGAGTTCTTTCTGTCGTAACCTAAACTTCCGCTGACGCTCTGCATGTTTGCTACGGTTGCGAAACACGATATACGTGTGGTTTTGCGCCGCCCTGTGAGAACGGATGGGCCGGCAAATTTTCTGTAGCCTGTTTTTCTTTCGAGACAGAGACCATCCGTTTTTGCCTGAAATGTTACTGCTCCGCTTAGTTCATTATCTTCCTAATATAGTGGTGTCATCAGATGCCAAAGATGTCCCACAGGCTCTTTGGGGCTTTCTTGAGGAGGTCATTGACTCATGTCTTTTCTTGAAAGTTAGATTCAGCCGGGAGTACATTTTCCCTGCGAGTCGAAAAGCAATTTCTGCTGCACTGGCGGAGTTGATTTTCGCAGATTCTTTCTTTGTGCACCTTACTTAATTCGTCCTTCGGAAGTTTCCTTCGGAAACACTTCCTGTTAGAACCTGTTTGAACTCGAGGGCCTGCTTTGTGCCGTTGTGCACGAGCTGTCGACTCTGTACACGTGCTGAAACCATACATCACTGTTTCATAGATTGCACGGATGCTATATTTTTGGGGGACATTCTTCCACGTACGCTGAAAAAGGACATTGACATCAGTGGCGGGCCTCCGTATGAAATGTTCATAGTACTGTGTTTTATACAACCTAGACTGTGTCATCGTCATGTCAAAACAGCGCGATCTACAAGATCCTTCTATCATGTAAGTGCATCTTATATGAGAAGTGTGTACGCTGCGCTAGACTGTATGCACTTGTTGGGCGTATGTGTGTGTTTGCCCGAATTCTGAGTGTGTAGCTATGTCCACTCTATTATATCGTCAGTTTTGTTTTCCATGTAATGAAGAAACAAAAGGAAAAAGGATGGGTAGCGCAGTGATTAAGATACCTGTATTCGAATGAAAATATCGCCTGTTCGAAGCTCACACGGCAACAGGTTTTGTGTTTATTTTATATGTTTTTATTTTATTTTAATAACTTGATTCTTTTCATTTATTAAAATTTCGTTTTATTTTATTAATACAATATTTTCTTTATGCAGTGAAAGCGTCACGCGTCAGCGACAATTTTCCTTAGCCGGTCGACATAGAAATGCTTGCGCTTTTAAAATTGCGCAGATCTCACACGCACAGGGGGAAGCTATGTTGCGCGAAGCATTTTGCTGGTTCCTGGCTATCCAGCATTGTTTGTGGTTCCGCAATGCGATTCCAGGTGGACCAACGTGTTCTTGCAAATTGAGTAGTGGTGTACGTGACGACAATGGCACGATGACAACCACGTTGTAGTCGTTCGTATCACAGGAAGAGCTTGAGTTCTGCGTCGGCCGTTCGATGCGAGCCTACGAAAGGGCGATTGTTGGGTTCTACTGTGATGTGTTTTTGTCACCGATCTTGGAGGCGTGCGGGTGTTAGAAGAGATGGAGAAGGAAGACGGATGACGACACAGCAAACAGATTTTTTAATAACACGCACACTCAAAACTCAAACTAAAAATCAAGCACACTGAACACACTGCGGGAGAAATCCTAACAAAAATACACTAAACAAGATCTATTTTGCGCCTACGCTTGTCTGTGGCGGCTGATCTTTCAAAGTCAGGCAACCCTGTCATATCAATGAGACGCTACGAGTACGTGTCACCTTGATGCGCTTGCCGTTGCCCGTTTGTCCGAGTGCGAGGCTTGGCGGCTCCTTTTCCAAGAGTTCTGTGCTCTCGTCGATTCTGTAGTTGCGTCTGTCTTGCCGTCGGCCCGTCGGTGCACTTGTCTTAGATGCCGGCGTCTCAAACTTCGTCGGTGAAGTGACACGGCGTTGACTGGGGCCACCTGGGTAGGCCTAGCGTTGGGATGCGTCGCAACTTCTCCGTGAGTGCCGACGTGGCGTCCCGTGGAGAATCGAACGTGCCGGTCTGCCGCAGAAAGGGGATCCTCTCTGGGGTGCCCGGTCCTGCCGTGAGAGGCTGCAGCCAGTCCAGGAGCCTCGCTCGAACTTGCCGAGGTCGACGGCCACACCTTGGACGGCCAACGTCATGGACTCAGCCAGACCTCCAAGTCTCCCGTCGCCAGAGCGGAGCTGGCGATGCGACCTTCCTGGCCCGGAGCCACGTCGATAATCCTCAGACAGCGCCAGTTCATCCCTCGATTACGGCTCGGCTCACGCGCCTCGAGAGCTCGTGCCGTTCCGAACACCGTGCTTCACGTGCTCTTCTTCTTTTGTGCGCCGCAGGCAGCCTCTTACATATAACATCTACATAAGCAGCGGAAGAAAGCAAATGAAAGAAATTCAGAATGGCACGTCATCAGCGACTGCGTGGTATACAATCGCGTGTACTTATGGCTATTTCATGTGGAATGCGTTAAAACGATCACGACATTCTACTTCGGCGAAGAAATGTTAAAACTTTATTACCTTGCAGAATCATTAAGTCACTACAACGTCGCGAAGTTTGTACACAACGTCAGATGCTAGGAGGAGATTACTGTAGAATGTCGGCTGTTGCCGGCTGTAGTGCAGTCTGAGCCAGGCTGCAGTTGTGAGGCTAGGCGCGCACGCAGTAGATTATGCTGCCACACCCAAGAGTCGTGGCACGAACCAGGGAGCCGGGGGTCGACAACAAGGAAGCGAAGTTCCGCGTTGCACATCCGCATTGAGGAGCAACACAAAATAGTGCTGCAGATATGCTCAAAATTCATTTTTGCCATTCATATGCAGAAAACAATACATACATGTACGCTGGTACAAGCCGCTACACTGTTTGCGTCATGGGCATGCACACGGCTTTGCATTCGTGGGGGGGGGGGGGGGCAATGCGCCCCCCACCCTTTGTACACACGCCTATGGTTTGCGCTAAGTGATCACTAACTGAAAACTTAAGGCAAGATATTGCGCGAGAACACCCATACACGCCAAAGCAAGCCCATGCAATGGTTGTAAGTACTTCCGTGTTCAAAATGCTTCCATGGTATCTTCCCTATAGTGTATCGATTTCTGCTGCGACTGCTGCCCATTTTCCTTAATACCTCCAAAATGCACAACTCCATTGTGTATGCACACCAGAACGAAAACACAATTTTGGAACGGCAGATGGCTCATGCACACAAACACGTGGCACTCATCATTACCGCTGACATG
The DNA here is from genome assembly GCF_013339745.2 of Dermacentor silvarum. Taxonomy (NCBI): domain Eukaryota; kingdom Metazoa; phylum Arthropoda; class Arachnida; order Ixodida; family Ixodidae; genus Dermacentor; species Dermacentor silvarum. The sequence goes on along the minus strand of NC_051154.1, from coordinate 336,799,540 downwards.
TCAGACTTCACCGAGCTGGTACACAGTTCCCCGCATGACCTCTTTTAATCGTTACGTTACTGGTTATGCCAACTTGGACATTAAACTGAACAATTGCTACTATGGGCGAATAAAAAAAGGCGACTACATTTTGAAGTAAAACATTCCAACGATACTTACGACCATGACGTTTAGGGTGTAATAATCCTTTCTCGACATGAAGTTCGCCGTGTCGGCCAGGCTGAGTACCTCTTGATTCATAATGGCGATCAACGTGCCGACGACGCACGCTAGCATGCCTGGAATGGCGCCGCGTCGCGCAAACACCGCCTTCCCCTCATCCTTGGCAGCCGGTGTCAAGGAAAAGTCCACCAACTTTCTCCGGGCAGACACGGAAATGACGGCCTCCATCACCTCGTGAATGGTGTTGCTCACGGCCGACTGCGCCATGCCTATGTACTCCTCACGACCAACGCTCTTCTGGAAGCTTCCGGTGCCGAAGAATCGCAGCGCTCACACCACCTTCCTTTCAGTGGAAAGGCCACTGGCTCGCTGGCATCCAAAGATAGGGTCACGCTCGTCGCACAAGCTGCGCACTGTTCGTTTGGACAGACGACAATGCTGCCGGAACTCTTCTTCCGTCAACTCTTCAAATGCATCATCTATCTCGGGTCGTCGTCGCTGCGCGACTGCAGCAGCAGCACAGGCGACACGAAAAGGCACGGCAGAGAAAGCAAACTGCCATTTTCTCCAACTGTTGGGACTACCGCATTGGATTGAACCGGATACGAAAGAGGCTAACTGTCCCAAGCGCTTACGTTTTATTCCAATCCAAACCGTCTGGTAGCCGTTCTAATCCATTCTATCGAAACGGACGGACTCCGTATCCGTTCCGTCGCGTTCGTCCGATAGCAGACGGCACGGAATGATTGACAGCAGCAAGACGTCACGGCTGACGTCACAATTATCTTCATGGCGTTCGTCACGGTTTCAATTGACCAATCGTGTGCGGCGTTCCATTTTGGAATGCGTACAAGATCGCACCCCTGGGGCCGTATTCTGAAACGTTCGCCTAGGCGAAATCAGCGTGCGCGCTGATTGGCTGGTTGAGCAAAATTGAATGACGTCATGCTTAACCACCCAATCAGCTCATTCAATTTTGCTAAAACAGCCAATCGGTGCACGCCTGAAAGCGGAAAAAGAAATGTCGCCTAGGCGAATGTTTCAGAATACGGCCCCTAATCGCACTTTAAAGATACCAGTAAATTGCTCAGTGCATATATCCATCCTTTCTGAAATACAGCACACCTCTACCGGACACGAAAAAAATTTTGAAGGACACTTTGTAAATTCCAAAGTGTGTTCGGCGAAAGCCTATGGCCATTCGACTCACTATGCCGTCTTTTTTTTTTTTTTTTGTGCATGACACTCGCAGCGAAAGGGATTGCTGAGAGAGTGTAAGGGGGAGAGGCCACAGCTGTGGCGGCGCAACTGTGGCTATGCGCCGCTGTGCCATCACGTGATTGCTGAAAGAGTGTGAGGGGGAGAGGGCACAGCTGGCACTGTTCCAGGGCAGGGACGGTCGGACGCCGCGAGTATGAGCCCCTTTCAGATGCCAATTAGTTCTGTTCATTAAAAACATACTTTCACCGCATTTATTACGTGTTCGGAATCATAAAAAGCTTACAGCTGCAGAATAGATGAAGATTTTTCAGTTCTTTAGTGTGTGTTGTCAAGTTTATTATTATTAGTATTATTATTTGATTTGTAAAGATATACACAGGAAAGAGTAAGCGAGAAGCAAGTTGATATGTCAAGTTTATAGAATATAGAAAGTTTATGTCAAGTTTATAGAATGTGGACTCCATGCCAAAACTCGCTACAGGAACTTCAGATATGCGAACATCAACTATTTCATGTCTACCAGGCTTGAAAAGCACCTCTCCAGCCACTCGAAAACAATTGATAACGCAACACATTCTGAAAAACAATGAAAGAAGTGAACCCACTACATACAATGACACACTCACACCAAGCTATATACCCAACCATCCACCTGCATACTCTTTTTGCTAAAACAATTTGCCTGTGCAATTCAAACTTGCACTAATATTTTAATCAGAAGTGTTTCAAGATGTACGGGATACAGTTTAAATATCGCTACTTTAATCGATGCTGTTCCTGATGATGCACTATCTTGGTGTACACAATTGTGTACATAGCGTCTGAAAGGGTTAATACCGGCAACGCAGCACACGCGCCGAGGCAACGGCGGCGAAGCTCTGGGACGATGGGCGCCGAAGACGCAGCTCCCGCGACAGCGAGCGCTCGCTAGTCGTGCCCGGCCGTGATCGTGGCCAGCGCTCGACCGCTGGCGCCGCCATGCGCCACTCGCGCGTACCATGTTTCTAGATGCTTTCTTTCGCCGAGGGCGCTCGAACGCAATTATGTGGTTCGCGTGAATGCGTGCACTGGAAGCGTGGAATGGTTCAAGTGTATAAACTTCATGAACCCCAACCAGACTGGCGTCCTAGGTAAGAAGGGCTGATGTACATGCTCGAGTTTTGATTGTTCCCCTTTTCAGCCCTTGATGGGCTGGTATGATTGTACACGGTATTTCTGTGTGAATTGAATACAGGCAATAAAGAAAGAAAAAAAGGCTGTATGGCTTAGGCCTCATTCACACAGCCATCAAACGCTCCGTCACGTCACCGTCACGTGAAAAAAACGCACAGCAGGCGCGACGGAGCAGTGTACGAATAGGCGACTTTCGCAATGCCGAGCGGTTTTCTGCTGCTGTTCTTGATTTGCAAGTGGAGACCGCAACAAGGGCGCAAGGCTCGGCGACGAACAAGTACGTGGGGGCGAAAAATGTGCAGGAATCGCAAGTTAGGCCATCGGCGTGGCCCATGTCGCACATTTGAGGAGGAGGAAGAAACAACTTTATAAAAAAAATTTTCAGGGCGTTGTAGGTGGCCGGTTGTCTTCGGCGACCTCTTCCGCCCAGGCAACGATTCCTTTTTGTAGCTTTTCTTCAGGAGACCGTATTAGGGTCTCCCATGTCGTTTCAGAGGGAGCTGGCAGAAGCTCTCTGGGTGGGGGAAGACCCTCGCATTCCCAGAGGATGTGTCTTTGGTTTGCTATGGCATTTTTCTCGCAGTTTTGGCATATTGGGTCAACCTCCCCATCTGTGAAGATCGCTAAGCGATGAGGAGTGATAAGGCATTTGAGCACCACCAAAACGCACAGCTGAGTATTCGACGTGCCGCACGTGGAACCAATGCTGGCACGCATGTAAACAAACCGGCCGCCGCTGCTGTTGCCAGCTTCAGCTTTGTAATATGGCTGTATTTAGCGTCGGCTTCCTAATTTCTGATTGCTCGATATTTGAGGGGTGGGGATACGTCACCGTGCTGGCGACGGAAACATAAAGCACCGCTCTGCGTCGCCGGCGAGCCGTTTTTGTGTGGAAAACGACTCGGAAACCCTCTCCCCTGACGAAAACGGATGCCGTGATGGTGACGTGACGGAGCGTTTGACGGCTGTGTGAATGAGGCCTTAGTGGTTACGACGCCCGCTATGGCACCGGGGGTACGTTGGTTCGAATCCCGCCTTCGCTGGAAATTATTTGTTTTCTTGGTATCACCATTTTCTTTCATTTTCCCTCTGTTTGGCGGCGCGGTTGGTTGAGCCCCGGTGCCGCTGTTGAAGCCGCGGTGCCGGGCGCGGGCTCGATACGGTGGTCGTTGGGGTTTTGCGGAGCGCAGCGTAGCAACACCCCAAATAAACAATACTGCTCTAGTCAAGTAGATTGGTCCCTCCCTCATAGTGAGATTATATTTCAATCATCAAAACAGTGATGCGGTTATTTAAGAATACACCGATCCCTTAATAGCAGCCACAGTTGGGCCTAGTCACCACCAGCCCAGCGTGTTCTCTGTTCCCCCGGAGGCGGCTAGAAACATGGTACGCGCGAGCGGCGCATGGCGGCTACAGCTGTCGAGCGCTGGGTTGGGCGCAAATAGAAACACGCTGCCCGGCCGTGCTCGTGGCTCTCGCGTCTAGTTTCCTTGTGGGCAGCAAGGAGGCGTTGCTGCAGCTGCTGGGAGAGGAGACGTCGGGGCGCAATTGGTGCTACATCATTTTTTTCAGGGGCTTTATCTGGCCGCTCGACAACAGCGTGCTCGAATTTGCCTCTGAAAATGACGTAACTACAGGGGCGTGGCGACGAGACGCACCCCAAGTGCCCATCTGGCGTCGGGTGAGCGATGCACACGCCTGAACGTGAAGGAGTGCCGTAAAGAGAGAGAAAGCCAACGAGAACGAGCGATTCTTAGGCGGGGCCTTTCCAACCCCTTGTGCAATTTCCAGCGCGCTACTGGAGCTGCTTTGGTGTGACAGCTAACTCTAACTGCGGTTATAGATAAGGCTTCGAAAAACTTTTGCGCCTTCTTTTTCACGTACTTGGAACGTGCGATGGGAGTTATATACTAGATACCACTGAAACATGAGCCCAACGGGATGTGTAAATGACCGGATGCGGGAGCAAACATTGCCTATAAAAAACAAAAGTTATGCGCATTTACCTGCGCATTGCATGTTTTTTCTTGGCCGGCAGACGTGAGCCACTACTGCGTGAGATTAAGATAATTTGCAGGAGTGGTGATACGTTAGCAAGAGAACTTCTGGAGGCTTATCACATAAAAGAGAGAGGCACGATTGCCATTTGTGATACGTCTGTTTTGCTGTTTGGCAACGAGATGCTGCTTATAAAAACGTCGCTGTAATCGCTCTAGACGACACTGACGCACGCATGCGCATTTGTTGAATTTCCCTAAGTTTACTGCCCCACCTTTCTTTTCCAACATTTCTTTCTAAGTCTTTATTTACTGTTTGCGTAACAATGTGTTCCTCATAAACCGGAGTACCTAAAATTTAAATATCCCCGTCTTGAAATAATAGGAAGGTTCCTTCGGAGACATGCCATCAGTGGTGGCGACCACGGGATGACGGCTGCTATGGGGTAATGAGTCGCTAAAAGAGAAAGATCTATTAATGAACTTTTAAACTATTAGTTTCAGAGGACTCACCTTAATTGCGAAATTGAAGCGAGCTCTCCGTACCAGTCATCGACTTTCGGATCTGGAAAAATGCGATTACCCGCTCAAATGTGGCCCGACGAATTTCGGCTGCCGACACCGAAACCGGGAGGCTGCCGCGAGTGCAGAGCCGCGCCCCTCGAGACGGCGTTCTGTGAATGTCACCCAGCAGTGGGCAGCCATTGCTCTGCGACAGCGAGGATCCGCACCGCGCTGGACGATACTTCGGCCCCAAAAAACACCGCAACCAACGGCTTTAAAAGGCGAAGCAACAAAGATATGTTCTTTGAAGCAACACCTGGAACAAGATTGAAACGTCGGGCCAGTTTTTTTATTCTTGCGACGATAGTGAAACCAGAGAAAGAAGATGCTCGAAGTTCGACATTGACATATTGGAGTTCGAATAAATATTCTGACAATACTGTCATATATGTGAGTGTCCGCGGTCATCGAGTGTGATTGGATCATGTTTGCCTGTGCGCGCTGGCACCATGCTGGTTAAAAGTTTATACTGCTGATAAAACTACTATCCTTACTTCGTATCGCTCTCTACGCATTTGCTATAGCAATCGTTAGTTCGCTTTTTGGGCGAAACAGCGGCTTTTTAAGAGGTGGTCGCGGAAATAAAAATTGCTCAAATATTTACCCCGCATAATAAATGCCCCACCAACTTCGCGCATATAGTTCGGGAAGGAAGCACGCTCATTATGCGTGTAAATACGGTATATAGCGCAGGTTGCTTCTGATAGAAGAGGAAGACAAAAATGCCTTCTCTATACTGACGCGCCGTCCTTCAAGCTCCCGTGTACGCTGTCGCCGGAGTACAATCTAGATGGAAACGTGCCTATAATTATTTTACGGCTAATAACCCCATGGAATTTCCTTCCCATAACGCGTTAATATATGCTTGCGAAAATGCTTCGGAATTAAAGTATGGCGACACTGCCACATTCCAGCGAAAGTATGTCTAAAATTAAACGTGAAGGAGTCATTAGGAGTAGTGGGACTAGAAATATATATCTTGTGAAAATGTTATTGTTTGTGTGAATGCGTAAATTTGGGACAAGGATGCACCAACCGTATTCAGGCAGAAGCGACGAGACGTACGGTGGAAAGAATACGAAGTTGCGATCATTCAAGCGGTGGATGAAAAGGGGAAAACAAAACGCACAGCGCACGCTAGACTTCGTTTTTTTTTTCATTCTTTTTATTTAAGCCCTTGAATTTGCGGTAAGCTCTATAAGTAATATGTGTTGTCTAAATCCGCGCCCCAGTGAACGATACTTTGCAGTAGCGTAACCGAGTGTCAAGGCATTGCTTTTGCAGACAGCAAATGCAAAAAGCAAATGCAAGAGGCGGAAACACATCATTTAACCATGTTTTGCAGAATAAATGATAATGGCAACCATGCCGTGTTTCTGGCCCTTCCATTTGCTTTCGGTGCTTTCAAAACACAAACGCATAGCCTTCGATATTGGTTTCCGCTATTCCACGGGAGCTGTCGCAGGAGTTGGGATTTGGACACCACCTGTTTCTCCAGAACTAGTTGTTTAAAGTCGACGCGCTGTAAATTATGCCATTTGTAATTCCTCAGATGGCAACCAAGCCTATTACGCTCTAAATTCATTTCAGTAGATCGAACTCTGCTATTTCGATGCACTTAGTCTTGGGTGCAGTGCATTCCGCTTTTCGGACAAATGAACATTACCAGAATCGGTCTACTAACTTTGGAAACAACGGCGAAATTGCGGCCTCCCAAAAGGAAAGGCTCAGAGATAGCGTCGTATTGCGTTGTAAGTGGCAACCGCGGGACGGCGCGATCTCGGAATCCATGCACCGTCTAACGAACACGCAGTCCATTTTTCGCAATTATATTAATTTTGACACTACCTAGCGGATATATAGCGTTAGCAAAATCATTCCATCTCTTCTTTCATTACCGCGAGCAAGCCAAGTAGACTACGAAGCAGAGCTCATACATTTGCGCCGTCTGGCGGGGGAAAGAAAAAAATTAACCCAATCATTTCCAACAGCGGATCTGTGGTTCTCCTGTGTTTCTCTGATTTTGTGTGATTTTCTGTCATTACCTGGGAGTTTATGTGAGTTTGTGGGAGTTTCACTGATTATATTTGTTTTCTAGAGGTTTTCGTGCGCTTATGGGTAATGTTAGAGATGGATGATGTGTGACAGCGGTGGACAGACGGATGGCGCAGTCTCGACCAAGAACAGTTCCGCTCTTAGAAGTACCAGAAAGCTCGCCTTCCCGCATAGCGTTCGTGGCATATTAAGGTGGCATTATTATTATTGGCATTATTATTATTCCCTTCATAAATAGGTATTTAATCATTTAGTTTCAATTAATCAGACTGCTCACTTATGTACCAAACTCATTTCACCTATCTTTCGTTTGGTTTCCTTTTTGCGTTTCTGTTCTTAGAATAACATTTTATTTTTTTTCATCGTAAACTTGGTCCTGCCGCCCAAATATTTCCACATTTCGTTAGTGAGTACGCGCCATAAATGGGGATCTTCATCGTCGTTACCATCATCACTATGATTATTACGTACGCTTCTGCACGAGACAAAGAAGACGACGACTCGTATCTGGGCAGCTCGTTCTTCGAGAACGGGACTCTCCGGCTCCGCAGACCCGCAAAGGCCAGCCATCGTCGCTTGCCCCTGGGTCCGCTGCAGCAAAGAACCGCCGCAACGTGTCTGCGGCTGAGCAGCAGCAGCAGCGATGATCCTTCCTGTGGCTTCTCATCCCGGCATGGTGGGTGCATCGTTGCGCAGTGAGGTGCAACACTGCTACAAGCTGCGATCACGTGCTCCCCCGCCACCTAACGCCTTCATGGAGTTCACGCAGGAGAAAAGACGTTCGGTGGCCGCCACGAACGCGAACGAAGACAACGGGCGCCTTATGGCACATACGCGCTCAATCCGCACGCCCGCTCCGCACGCCTCCGCCCTCTTGCGGACCAGGGCGGAAGGCCAAAAGGCGGATCGTGTCGAAAAAGTCGTCGTTCGCTGCATCCGCACTAGACTGATCCGCACGAGCGGATTGCACGCGCACTCCGATTGGACGACACGGTCTGTTGACAGCTGGCAACCATTCGGCGGAGCAAAGTGTTCAAGGTTGGCAACTACCTTTGACAGCAGACGACACTGGCATATTTTTGCAGATGCGACTTCAAGTTTCCGCGTCACGGTGAAAATGCGACTCTAGGCTGTCACATTCTGTTCTGCAGCCGCATGTGTTGCATTGGCGCCGTCATCCAAACACCGCATAATCATCCTATCTGCGCCACCTTTTAAAAATGTATTGCAATCGCCTCATGTCGCAACATGGGACGTATTCTCACACTATCACTTTTAGTGCACGCTGCCTTGGCTGGTTGAGCAAAACCTCTAGAATCATCCAACGTGCCGCGTTCTACGTTACGCGAAAGCGATAGTATCGCCGAGCGATTCGACCGAAATCCCCGTGTTCGGTGCGATGGCGCTGTTTCTGTAGTGCTAGTGACAGTTTGCAAGAAAACAGAACACACGCACAACTGTCACGGAATACAGCTGCGTAGTCGACACGACACCCCTCTTTACTATTCAGCACGCGTCTGAGGCTCCGAGTACACTTTGCTGATATTGACACGTGTACGTGTTTATCTTTCACCGGTGACCGCTTTTCACCGACTACCAAATGTTAAACGTTATAGCTAGGCGCAGGACGCGCCTGGGGCCGTATTCTGAAACGTTCGCCTAGGCGAAATTTCTTTTTTCGCTTTCAGGCGTGCGCTGATTGGCTGTTTTAGCAAAATTGGATGAGCTGATTGGGTGGTTGAAGCGACGTCATTCAATTTTGCTCAACCAGCCAATCAGCGCGCACGCTGATTTCGCCTAGGTGAAATTTCGCCTAGGCGAACGTTTCAGAATACGGCCCCTGCATGTTTCCGAAGTTTCTCGAGCGTTATCGATGCTTCTATCCGTTGTCTGTTGTCACCGACGCTTACGTAATGTGATTGCATGACGGATGCGAATTGTCTAGAACTTCCTGGAAGACAAGCGGGCACCAGGGAATAATCTGGAACCTTCGATGACTCATGCGTAAAAGCCGACGCGTTTCGCCGCTGATCAGATTTTCGACGATCGCCGAGTGTGTTCGCCGCTATCGTTGTGCTTCGAGTGTAAATACTTGCGTTTGTGGGCATAGGCTCGCCCAATAAAGAATCAGTTTCGTCATAGTTTTACGACTGTGCAAGCAAATGCTTGCATCTGCTTGTTCATGCTTTTTTTTTGCATATATAAAACCACCGAAGACGAAGCGCGGCATAAAACGTGCCTCTCAGAAATTGAATACTTGCTGCTTGTAAGCTTTCCAAACAAAATAAAACCTTAGATGGGCTCAGTCATGGATGAAGTTCTCACAGTGTGTAAAAAGGTTGTGCATAAGTGCTTAACTTGACGCAGCAAGGAATTGAAGGTTAAGCAGCAAGTGTACAATTCATTACGACAGGCATAAAAGCAATATGTAGTCCGTTTCACACTTAGGGGGAAAACGGGCGCTCCAAGTTTTCCCTTAAGTGTGAAACAGACTGTACGTATAGTGGTCACCTTATGCAGACACATACTCATGAGATGTTTTCAAGCAGAATATTTATTTGAAAGCTAATAATAATTTATATTGCTGATAAGACAACTTATTTCGAGTGAAATCAAATAATTACATTCTTTCTTGTCAGCCTGGGTGGCCAATCTGTTGCCCCTTTACTATTTAGAGAGAGAGAGAAAGCTCTTTATTGAAAATTCAGAGTGTTCAGCAAGAATATTTTTGCCTACATGCTACTCTGCAGCGAATGGGACGAAGAAGTAAGGCCGTAGAAAAGGGTAAACAGAAGAAAAATGAAAAAAAAAAAACATGCAGCTCGTGTCATGTTAGCAGTAGAGTAAGTGTTCGAGGTGATGAAGGTAGACGGCCAATGCAAAAGAAAATAAGATAAGAGTCCTGATGAGACGATGCGCATGAGTCTTAGTATATACAGCAAACCTTAATACATTAAAGCAATAAGTCCAGGGCTTAGTGCTGTTTTGATGGGCAAAGCCAGGAACCCAACACCCATGTCAATGGGCCTTGGTCGAGCTTTTCTATGTTCATTTTATATCAATGTCGCTCGTCTCTTTAAGCTGGGCACTCCAGCAAGATGTGCTCTAGAGATTGCACGGTGCCACATGTAGTTGTCACAACATGGGTTTGTGGACTGGCCATTGCAAAAAAGATTGTTCATGTATGCAACATTCAGTTGAAGCCGGTGAAACAAGGTCTCCAGATGCCGTGGTAGACATTGTGGTAGCCTTGATTGGAGTTCTGTGTTGATGTAGAACAAAAACTTGCAACTACCTGAAGTTGAAGACCATCTTCTATGCCGTTCATTAAGTACATATCGGCTCGCCAAAGCTGAAGCCTCACTTTTAGTGAAAAACACTTTTATAAATTTTATGTGATCATGTCCTTTGCGGGCTAACTCATCCGCCTTTTCATTACCTATTATACTGCACTTATACTAATTCAGCATTTACACAATGTAAAACACATTACCAAAGTGCACAAAAATTGAGCAGTACCATGATAGTACCAACAGTACCATGAAAAAAATGCATACCATAACAAACAGTTGGCCAGTACCTGTATTTTATTTGACAGCAAACCAAGATTATTAAATGACTTAGCTTCGCAGTGAGCTCAGTGATCACTCGTGGTGTGAAAAGGTATCTGATGTAGTAAGTGGTTTTGTTTTTGTCTTTCTTAATTAGTAGCTGCTTTAACATGCACATGACAATGAATTGAAGCAATTTAACATGCACATGACAATTTAACATGCACATGACAATGATATGGTGGAAGACAGGCCCGCACAAAAAGTGAGGAAACATTTATTGCCAATTTTTAGTTTCATAACAAACCAACGAATAGTTATTTTGGTTCAGCTTTGTGAATAATGCGCGACGTGTTCTGCCTAAAAGTGCAAGATTGGTGCGCTCCATTATCTATCTATTCACTATTCAAGTAGCCAAATGAATGGTACCCCCATGAACACCGTGAAAGAGATCACTGAAATTTGTAGTCAGGAGGCCACAGTGGCTCAGCCTCTGTACAAAACATAAAATCGTTCCAGAAGAAAACAATACTGGTGAATTGGGTATGCATTCACATGTACTATTCAAATCCGCACATCGCAAGTAATCTTTCATTGCTTGCTGCATTGCTCACCATTGTACAGACTTTATTGCAGCGCTGTGTGTTTGTGCAGCAAAATAGCTTGACAAATCAAAGCTGTGGCTTTTCAGTACACTGAAAGCAACTTTGCGTGTGGCTTAGGTAATATAATGCTCCTACATATGGGTCAGCTTAGTATCAGTCGATTTCTTTACTAGTTGTTCACTATTACGCTTGGAACTATACGGTGCCACCAGGCACGCGAGAACAGCTTGGCTATGCACAAACATCCCTTTCCATCACACTTAAATTAAGGTGGTGCAGATTTGCTGGCAAAATGTGCTTATCATCATAACTGCCTAGCATTCAAAAATGCGTTTGAAATGTAAGGGTGATTGCTGGTGTGACATTTTACATTTATAGTGCAAAACCACATCACTGAACAGGAAGGACACCACACAAATACTCGTGTTGTAACCTCTCAGTCATAATGCAAGTAGTTTCCCGAGGTTTCCTCTGTGGTTTTTAGCTGTAAACATGTGAAGCAATCTGTAAATTCGAAAGTGTATTAAGTAAACTAAGACACTATGAAATGCACCATAGCACTGCACGACAAGCAATATAACACTCAGGTGTACACAATTTTTTGTCACATCAGCTCTTTGTGGTGCATATATATATGCACTATTTGTAGCTGAAAACAGCATGCATTTCACATTTAGAGCTCAAAATGATCAGTGCAAGAGATTTTTAATGCGTCAGACATTGACACAGTCACTTGTCCATTGCTTTGCAAATTGATAGCTGTGTTTGGTGCAACTTGAGTAGCATACATATAATGGACTGCTACATACAACACCCGTTTTTCACTTCTACTTTGACATTCTACCCTCCGACACGGAAGACAAAAGTAGACTGGAATTTTTATTCACATCAATATTCAAAAGGCAAGCAGGTTTTCGGCACCATACGTCTCCATTTTTCTCACATGGCACTTATTGCATGTTCTGAATGTGCATACATTGCCGGTGGAATATCTTCTAATGTGTTCTTTGTTTGACGTATTTACACCTGTATATTTTTTACTTACCCATAAATTCTCTCTGCTCTACATGTACAGATACCTCCTTCAGTAGGGGTACGTGTGCAGTGCCTTCATTAGTGCAGTAACCGTTATGAAAGCTGTGAATTCATAACATAGAAAGGCTATTAAATATAAACAAGAAACCAACAGGCAAGAGCATCATGACAAGCCAGCTGAGATGGTGGCACTATTGTACAGCTTATTTCCCCCTTGTGCTGTCATACGGTTGCAATCCGATAAGCTCACAAAGGTTTGGGTCATTCCCATTTGAAGTGATGAGTGACAGTTGCATAAGTACATCTACATCTGCCTATATCAATGACTTAACTATATGTAGCAGCTTCAGCTGTGTGATTATTGGTGTAGCTGAAGTGATGTATCATACATAGTTTCCGCACACAATCTGATTGGATAAAAGCATGCAGGAATTCGTCTTGGAGCTATTGGTTCAGTGGTAGCTTTCCACTAAATTCGCTGTTGGATAGATTTCACTTCATCGAAAGGCCCAAGTGAAAATGAGCCTAGAAGTCATGACACCAAATGCAGTCACCATTTATGATTGAAGAACAACATGTGACAGAACGATGATCAGTGGAAATATCTCACTAGTGTGCAAAGTAGTGCAGCTGTGTTCAGTATTTCAGTGCTGGTATACTAAACACAGAACTTTATACGAGTTGTTTAGACGGCATAATCAACAAGACCCCTCTAATAAGTGATGGCAAAGGATTAATAAAAAGCTGCTGCCTCAGGTACTGTCATTGGCCAAAAATATGCATTCTCACATGCAGCAGATACAGTTCATAAACTGGTTTACATACAGGTAAGAAATGTAACCGCATCGCGTGATAAAATTTAAATAAGACCAGCTGAGTACCATATAGAGCATCTTTCATGGGGTCAAGTTGTAGTGACAGGTCTTGATATTAGAAGTTGTGCTGTTTTATTCACACGCATGCATGTAAACGCAATGTACGCATGCAATTTGTGTTTACGTGTTACTGTGTGCATAAAATGAACAGCACAATTTACACAATCAATACGTAAATACGAATAAGTTTTTTTTACTGGATTAATCACTATTAGTTTCGCAATGATTTCTCACATGCAGCAACTCAACTGCATGCATACGTTAAGCTGATGTTGCTAATATATGCTGGGCTTGGCTACCATTTCCAAAATATGACAAAATAAAGAAATGTCCATGTGTATGACTAAAATTGATGGTTTGACAATATCTTATCTGCCTGGGTAGTAAACTTGTGCAAAAAAAATGCAGCACACTGACCAAAACACTGCAACTAATATAACATAGGGAGCAAATATTCTGCCGGCAGAGTCACTTAGAAAATTTTGCCACCAATTCATTCTCATTGGCTCTCTTCAATCACATATCTAGTGCTGACATAATTGTGAAATTTCTGTTTAGAATATTCTCATGACAGCCAATAGGCACCCTTTTTATTGTGATAGCAGCTTAATTCTCAGGTGCAATGCACTGTGGCCATGAAAATGCTTAAAAATGATGAGGTGAGGCACTTCTTTCCATAGTCTGGCAGCGCAGCTGAAGAATGTTCAGTTAATGAGTGGAAGCATGGCCTGTGCAAAATAAAGATCACCGAGATGGCCACTCATAGTGTCCAACATCCTACATCCACGAATAATAGGTATCAGTACACTTACAGCTAGATGAAAATGCACCGGAAAAACACCTAATGGACATACTTTGCAGGCTCAAGTCAGTTTAACACACATTGTTTGGTAATGACTGTGGGCAGAACGAACAACAGGATAAAAAATATAGCACTTCCTAGTCAGATAATGCTGGTCCCTGTGATAAATGATGTTTGCATTAAACTGAAGGCTTGTGCCAAAACAGGTGACACGAACCAGAGAACGAAATAGGGTGGATGCACACAGTAACGGCAAACTTTCGTTTAGCTTATTCTGCCTGCATTACTAACGTGACCATAGCTAGCCAGTGAGGAAGAACTCTGGGCAAAATTTCTTGCATGCGGTTCTGCTGGCTGCTAGCAGAATATATCACCACACCTGTGTTGTCTTATTTTTTTTTACATGCATATTGCTTTTTGTCAGGGAACGTAAATTTGTACTTAATCATAAGGAAGTATCCAATACTCATTCATACCATATTCATCTACAATACCACTGGTTTCTTCACAGACTCCGCTTAGTCACCAGCAAAAACCAAGCAGTTAGCATTCTTGGGTATGCAAGCCACTTGCATCACAAAATATAAAGCTATTTCCTTCGTGCAATCTAGAAATACCTGATATTCACAACACTGCCTACATGATACAAATCAAGGCTGCTAGAAATTTGCATTCACAGCATTAGTGCTCAGGCGCATCCACATTTCAGGACAGCACAGTATGTCTTGACGTATGTAACTATTATGATGTTCCCTATATTACCCTCACCGATAGAAGCATCTTCAAAAGTGCCGTAACAACTTTTGCAACAAACGACACATGTACGAAGCAGAAAGGTCGGTGTGATAGGGCTTCTCTTTCGGGGTACTACGTAAGAAAACGCGATCGGCAACACTTATGCACAGTTCACTTCTTAGCATACGCACATCACATAAAACGAGCACATTTACGCCTAGTACCACTGCGGAACATATATATCCCCGATTTGTAGCTTGCGAACACTTCGTAACAGCAACAACAGAGCTCGAACGTCGCGGTCACCACGGCGCATCGCAGGCGGCAAAACGGCTCACGCAGTATAGCACACGAGGAATGACAGCGATAACGAGGAAACAAATCTTATCGCTACTGATCTTGTCATCACTTCTAAAGGTTGTAAAGGTCTGGCGTTTACCACTGCGCGGCAACAAACTGCATACACAGAACACATACAAGTCGCGTACGCTGTGTGCCGATCGGACACTTTTCACTTCGCCACGCCCTGAATATGTGTTGTATACTCAGAACACACGGGTATGTGATGGCCTTCTCGTTTGCAATTCACACGCGAAGCACGGCACAAGAAATCACGAAGTCGACGGCTTGAAATATTTCTTCCGACGCTCGCGCAAACACAACACACTTCCTCCGCTCCGTCTGATTCTGTCGGCGATCGCCCGCACTGACGAAGCCTGGGAGGGTACACCGGCTTGCTGCCTTCAACGACTATCTTCGTGGGTGCTGGATAACTCTAGTAAGAATCACAAGAAAGAGCAAAATAGACTGTTTCTGACGCGGCTGTAGCCTAGGCCTCGCGTCACCGCTTCGCTTCGCTTCGAGCAAGCGCCATGTTTGCCGTGATGACGTCCTACGCCGTCCGCCTCGTACCAGCCAATGAGAGACGAGCAGGCATGCGGATGGAAAAGTGCGTCCGCCCGTCCAGACGATCGGACAGGCTTCCGCCCCAGTCCGCATGCATGCGGAGCGGGCGTGCGGATTGAGCGCGTATGGGCCATTAGCAGCCAGCTGGCAAAGCGGTGGCGTCCTCCCCACGCCGCCGACAAGGAGCCCTTCCAGCGCAAGGTGGGCGAAGCTGTCGCCGGCCACCGAAGGAAGTACCCGGACTACGTGCACAACCCGCGTGAGGCCAGCCGGCATATGGAGCAGGAGCGCATTGCCAAGCAGGTTACCAGAAAGCTGAAGAACGGCAGTTCCTGGGACAAGGAGCAGCAGCCGAGAACTTCCACGGTCGCAGCCCACGGTCGAGGCAGCCCGGACTTTGAGAAGCAGTTGCATCCGCCGCCATTGCAGCCGACTGCAAGCAGCAAACACCGTGGTACCATCAATGCTGCTCCAGTCCGCGCTTCGGGCGCAGGTCAGAAAACTGTGGCTTGTATGCCGACGATCACTGTCCCGGCCACGACCAAGGATCTCGAAGGACAAGTGGTGTCTGTAAAAGTGGCTGCCTTAAGAGCCTTGGCGTAATGGTTGAAGAGGCAGCCGCAACACTTCCACACTTATGCTTAGCTTACCTTGATTAAGATCTTCGGAGCAATCAAGCAGCCTGAGAGAGAGGCGAGCCGTGCTGCCGAGCTGTGTTTAATGGAGGCTGCTGCTGCGCTACCACCCGAGCAAACAATGCGGCTCCTCCACTCGCTCATCGGGCAGTCGGATGACCGTCGCTGCAATCAAGGTCATGTCTCGGCACGTGAAAGTGCATCCAAAGAAGGATAATTGAGGAGCTTTTGCCTAAGATGATGCCTGTTTTGCTGAAAGCGTGTGATCACGGCGAGAATTGTCTACTGAAGGTGGCAGTATTTTGTACGGTGACGTTGCATGGCGTGGTCGGCTCTGAATTGAAAAACTTGGTTCCGGTGTTCTAGCGGTTGATGTAAACGACCATTAGCCTATATTTTGCATCTTGGACTGCTGTGAGCGTCGCCGTGAATCGCAAATTAACGAAGCAACAATAAATACGTTAATATCTCTGATTATGCACACTGACTGGTCTGAGGTGATTAGTGACAGTAATGCAGCATCTTATTTTTCTCGCTTTCACAGAATAATGGTCGATTTCTATGAGTGCGCATTTCCGCTCCGCATTTGGAAAAAGCTTAAAAAGGCAAGAAAGCGTTCAATATCTTCGGCACTTCGTAGCAGCATACAAAAAAGAAAAAGATTATGCGTGGAGTTTCTGAAAACAAAGGATGCTATAAATTTAAAAATATACAGGAAATTTCAAAATGAAGAATTCCAAAATCAGAAAGGCTAAAGATGCCTATTATTTAAACAAGTTTGCCAAAATTACTGACCAACATAGGTTCTGGAAAGCCTACAATGAGGTTTGCGGTAAGTGCGGCATTCATATGTTACTGGAAGAATTCACTATCGACCAATTGGCCCTTTCTATAACTGAGCTGCCGGACAAGTTTAGTGAGCACTTCTTATTTTCCGGTAAATTAAACAACCCCACGACACGAGCAAGTGATCACGAGTATTACGTTCAATACGAGTAATAGAGAGCGCTTTCGCAGAACCTACGAGTGAGGCAAAAATGATGGGCATTATTAACTCCTTGAACAATAGCAGTGCAGCAGGTCTTGATTAGTTTAAAGCTGAACCAATTAAACGGTTGCTACCATGATTGCTCTCCAGCTCACACATGTATGCAAATGCGTGCTGCAAGACGGGTGGTTTCCCGATGAGCTCAAATTAGCCCGGATAAGTGTTATTCGCAAGGGAGGCGCGAAGAATGGTTTCAACAATTGCCGGCCGATATAAATGCAAGGTATTTTTTCGAAAGTTTTTGAACGTGTTTTTTGTTGTCATATCTATGACTATTTTATGAAATTCAAGTTAATTTCACCATACCAGTTTGGATTCTAAAAAAAGAAGTCAACAGAATTAGCACATTTGTGTGTTACAGAAAACTTATAGAACACACCTTCATAAAAGGCTTTCTTCATATTCCTCAATATGAAGAAAGCCTTTGATTCCGTCAAACATCACATCTTACTAAGTAAACTTCCTAGATAAGGCATACGAAGGCAAGCCCTTCAGCTCATAGAAAGGTACCTAAAAGATAAAAAACTGTGTGGCATATGACTCAGCCTTCTGAAACATAGAGCCTACCGTGTGGTCAAAATAAGATTTACGAAAATTTTAAAAATCGCCTTTGGCAGGTACCATAATTCTTATCGTTAAGCTCGGTTATTCGAAGAGGCGGACAATAGTAGCACGAAAATTCGAAACATATTTTCAACTCATTGCCAAAAGTTGTCTAATGAACTTCTTATTTAATTATTTTACGACACATATTGCAGTTTACGAATTGTAGCCGGTGAGGTTGCAAGACGCGTCCACTTGAAATGAATTTCCAGAATAACACCAGTTTCGAGATAATATTTCTCAAATTGTGGGACTAAATACATGGCCGACCCGCCGTGGTTGCTCAGTGGCTATGGTGTGGGCTGCTGATCGAACACGAGGTCGCGGGATCGAATCCCGGCCACGGTGGCCGCATTTCGATGGGGGCGAAATGCCAAAACATCCGTGTACTTAGATTTAGTTGCACGTTAAAGGGCCCCAGGTGGTCCAAATTTCCGGAGTCCCCCACTACGGCGTGCCTCATAATCAGATCCTGATTTTAGCACGTAAAACCCCATAATTTATTTTAAATACATGGGCCTCCCACTTTTTTTTTCAATGTATAAAACAACACATTGGTATAAAAGTAAGTGGAACAACAGTGCATTTTTACGTCGAGTTTGAAGGAGCATATCTCCAAAGTGGTGTCATTCGGGAAATTCATTCCAAGTGGATACGCGTGACAAGCTCACCGGCTACAATTCGTAAATTGCAATATGTGTCTCGAACTAATTAACTAAGAAGATAGTTAGTGAATTTTTCTGAATTAGTTGAACTTGTTTTTTGATTTTTCGTGCTACTAATGTCTGCTTTATCTAATTAGCGAGCTAAATGATAGGAATTACGCTATCTGCCACAGGCGAGTTTTAAAAATTCCGTAAAGCTTAATTTTGAACACCCGGTATATTAACGCGCGTGCCCCAGGGTTCGATCTTAGGACCACTTTATTTCAGTACATAATTAATAAAGCCTCTATCCCACGTACACACAAAAAACACTCCTAAACGCAGCGCTAACTCTCTGAATGGCTAGATAGAAATGAACTAAAATGTAATACACATAAAACAAAGCACGTCCTTTTTAAAGCTCGTAAAACCATCGCTAAGAATGTTTCCTTACATTTTCGCAACAACGTGATAGAGCCGTATTGATTCTATTAAATTCCTAGGCATTTTTTTCAAGAAAGCCTGAAAGGATAACACAAATTACCTGAAATTAAAACTCTGCAGAGTAATAGCAGCATAGTGGAAAATAAGAAATTTAATCCCTAGGTAATTCAGATGAATTCTTTACTTTTCAATGATTGATTCTGATATTTACTTTTGTCTTGTAATGGGGTACTACTACTGCTTAAAGATTGCAAACATTTTTATCTCACAAAAAACTAATTTAGAGCTCTAGTCAGCTTAAAACATAGCGAAAGCACACCGTCGTTCCGAGACTGCCACGGAATATTGAGGGTAGACATGCTTTACAAACTCAAGCTTCCGACCTACATGCATACAGAAATAAAAATGACCGTCAAAGTCGGAAAGTATCGTTCATGGTAATGAATTGGAATTTCGATCTTAGAACAATAACATATCGAGTACCAAAACTGAGAGCAAATAACGATGAACAAAGTTTAAAATATAAATACCTATACCTTCGAACGAGAATAAGAATCTTAAAATAATTGAACCACACTCGTCAGTAGCTGCTTCGAAGGGTGCTTTGAATGAAGTAACGCTTCTGTAAGATAACTGAACAATGAGTTTTAGACATACCCTTTTGTTTTCATTTTTATTGCGACAGATGCATTTTTGGCTTAATTTTTTTTGTTCCTCATATGCAATTGTGAATTTTTTCCTCATGTTCCTTTGTTCCTCATGTGCAATTAACTGTGCCTGTGTTGCCGGGCGTCTTAAGCACTGATTCGGATTGATACCACGTTTCTACCACCATAAGTTTGTCAGGAGCAAAGCCAAACCTATAGTGTTGAGTGAAAAAAATATGTTCTTCTTTTTTTCGGGCTGACTGCATTAAGACGGATAAAAGATAGCCAGCTCTTATTTTTGCCATATAGGCTGCCAACTTCATGTATTGCAAGATATGATGCATGAATAGCGCTTCTATACATAACGCCATCATTAGCAGCCTTATTACCCCATATCAGCCAATACCCCGTGGTCGCCACCACTGGTGGAATGTCTCCGAAGGAAGCTTCCAATTATTTCAAAACAGCGATTTCTTTAATATTACTTGAAGTCTCCGTAGTAATACCCCGTATAAATAGCAAGCGGACTCGACCCGTTGATCAGGTTTCGACGATCCACGACTGTGCTCGCCACAGGTGTTGTGCTTTAAGGAGGAGGAATAAACTTTTATTGCGGAACCAGCACTTTAAGATGGCCGGGCATAAGCCTTCTATGAGGGGACGTCGAGGGTTGTGCTTTGAGTGTAACTTTCTTTTTTTGGACACACGTTCGCCCAATAAAGAGTTAGATTCATGACGCACAGTTTTGGCTCGACATTGATCTACATAGTCATCACGACATGATAATATGGAGCTGTACGGAAGTGGCTTTAGCACTAACGTTTGTGAAAATTCCCATTTATTTGGTCTAGACTATTGCTTTGTCGCAGACGACGAAAAGCACTGATGTGATTTTCGCATACCGCAAGCTGACTTAAAAATACAGTATGCAGCATCAACATGCCATGCAACATACCACGTGCTGTTACATCTTTATCTTTATGTTTAGGCTAAGAAAACCAGTGTTTACAATAAGGATAACAGAAGGCAATTACTTTCCCCACTTATATGAAGATTCTGACTTCGCCATGTAACTTGGTTATTTAAACAGAAAATGACATTCATGTTCGTTAGATACCAGTCACAATGTTACGAATAATAAAAATCGACCCGACAAGCAATTATATCCCTAAGTGGTCTGTCTATGTGTGGGAGGCTAAGCTGAACACAAATTCACTGCCCGAAAATTTTGAAGCACACATACAATTATTGCAGTCCATCTAAATGTTAACCCCCACACCACCGGTGAAAGATATTTGTGCTACATTAATCTCTGATTGACACAGCCTACCTTGCATACATAAAATTTGTCGCAGATGAAATTATCTTTATAAACAACCTGCCTATACCTATGCCCATAGGTATACGTATATAGCTATAGGTAAATAGGTATAGGTATAGCAGATACCTATAAATGCTTATACGGCATTCCACAAGCTCCATAGCATGCGTTACATCCACCCGCCAGGTACTAAGGAAAAGTTTGCAGAGCGAACAAGTACATGGAAATGAAGGAAGAATACACAAGACAAAGCGTTATCTTCCAAACAGCACTTTATTACAGGAAACAACGACTTGTACAACTCGACGGCAATATGTTACATGTATGCATGGCCTTCCAAGAAATTGATCCTATTTATTGTTCAGAAACACAAAATTGGTGTACACACAATCTGATATAAGTTTCAAAATCGTATCGGCCATGTTTTTTTTATTCCGTCTGTAAGTACGTTACTTTTTACTTAGAATGGTAAATGCATTAAAGGGCCACAGACTTCAACCTTGCTACATTTACTGCAATGGCATGCACGTTTCATTCCGCGCTAGTAGTTTTTATTTTATAAATCCCGAACAACCCGGCGACCTAAGAAGCCACCAAGTCATCCGACTCCAGAAGCCAATGGCGGAGCGCCGCGTGGTCCTCACGGTGCCGACCCCAAAACACTGTCATCTCCTCCCCTGTCGTTTACGTCAGCGCACGGGAAGAAGACGGCGCCCCCACCGCCACCGCCCAGCGGCAAGGACACCTGCCACTTCCCGGCGCTCAAGACAGATGGCGCTGCCGGCGCCCGGGCATCAACGCCTCAACACGGCAAACAGGTGAGCAGCTGGGCTAGGGTTGTCTCCTCCTCCCACCGCCCTTCCTCCTCCCCTCCCACCGTCTCCCAGCTCGACGCGGAATACAAAAAACAGATCGACGTGCTCCGGGCACAAAATGAGCTTTTACTCAACAAAATTAAAAATTTAGAATCAAAATTGTCGCCCGCTGCTCCGAGCCCGCAGAACTCTTACGCTATGGAGAGCGACGCGGAGCTCTCGCCTGCCCTGGTGGCAACCATCTCCGCGATGGAGGAGCGCCTTACCTCCAAACTGGGATCTATCTATGATCGAGACCGCCATGGACCAGATCTTGATTAAGGTCATGACTGCCGTCCCCGCGATGATCTCAAAACACATCATGCACAACCCCCGCCTCCTCCGCCGGTTGGGGCCCGTTAAGGACGTATCGCGTCCTTCAAAATTCAACTGTCTGATCAACGAGTCGAAGAATGAGGACAACTGCCCCACTCATTCTGTCATCACCACCTTGGTGGCGCAGAGAGCTGGCTCTGGGGCAGTCACTTCCTCCTCCTCCTTACAAAATTCTAACCATGGCGAGACACCTTAATCAAAGGCGTTCCCCCACCTCCAATTCGGCCATTTCAACATCAATAACACAATGGAATTATAGAGGTTTTAAGAACCGTACTAAGCGGGCCAATTTCCGCCTCTACCTTGAAACCTTCGAGTCTTTACCAGCCGTGATTGCCCTCCAGGAGCCAGGACTGGGCACCGCACTTCCAAACTACACGACGTTCCAACAGGATCCCGCGTCTTGTCTTCTCGTACACAAAGCATACACAGACAACTTAGTGGATCTCGACCTACAGCTCGAGTATTCCTATGTAATGGTGACTATCCTGCCACTCCGCCGTAGGGACCCTCCACTGCATGTGCTCAACGTGTATTGCTCTCCCAAACTCAAGCGAGTGACTTTTGCGTACCTCTTTTGCCGTGCGCTAAGAGTAACGGGTCGCGATCCTCTCCTGATTGTGGGCGATTTTAACGCTCCCAGTCAGCTGTGGGGGTATCGCAGAGAGGAGTTGCGCGGACGTAAGCTGGCGGAGCTTGCGTCTACGTTGGGCCTCACCCTCCACACGGACCCCGTCCACCCAACCCGGCTAGGAAACTCCGTGACGCGAGATACGTGCCCGGACTTGACCTTCACTCGCAACATAAGACACGCAGACTGGCTCAACACCGAGGAAACCCTCGGTAGCGACCACTGCATCCTTAACACTACCCTATACACACGCCCCCTCAAGCGTTCCAAAACACAAGCCCGTATCCCAGATTTGACCACATTTAGGCAAAACTTTGACACATTAGATAACACACCCATTTCCGAGCAGGGTTACTCAGCATGGTCCCAACACCTGCTGAAACACCTTCACTCACATGAAACTCAGATCCAGCTGTCAGATGCAGCCACGGACGTGGATAACCACCTCCTACACCTCTGGGAAGCCCGTCGCAGCCTCGTCCGCCGCTGGCGACGCCAGAAACATAACACAAAGCTTAAAGCTCCAATTTCCGAGCTCACCCAGAGAGCGCCCGAGTACGCGGCCCAACTCGCCGACTCCAACTGGGTGGATAGATGCAACACGGCCGCGCGACAAATGTCCAGCCGCAACACATGGCGCCTCTTTCGAGCCCTCATCGACCCAACTCAAACACGTACCGAAACACAGAAACATTTGCAGAGAGCCGTGCACGCTTTCCCAGGCAACACAACTCAACTGGCACAGAAACTCCGGGACCAGTATTTGTGCACAGCCCAAGACTCCCGTGGGTCCGCGTACTCTTATGCTGGCAAAGAGAACACGGAACTGGATCAACCGTTCCAGCTCCATGATCTGCGGGCGGCCCTTACCAAAATGAAACGAGGCACTGCCCCGGGAAGGGATAAGGTCACCGTGAAATTTCTGGCGAACCTGCCCGACACGGCATACCAGTCCCTCCTCGACTACATCAATGCAATTTGGCGCGGGGACACCCCCCTGCCAATAGACTGGAAAACGGCTCTCGTAACCTTTATTCCTAAAGCAGGCAAACCAATTGACATAGATAACCTCTGCCCCATCTCTCTCACCTCCTGTGTGGGCAAACTAATGGAGACAATGGTGCGCGACCGGCTATCTGCATATCTTGAACACAAAAATGTGTTTGCGGACACCATGTTCGGATTTCGCCCACACAGATCCGCACAGGATGTCCTCCTGCAACTCAATCGGGAAGTCCTTGACCCCCTCGAATGCCCCTCTAATGACTGAGCAGTACTCGCCTTGGATCTTAAGGGGGCATTCGACAACGTAACACATGACATCATACTCACTCACCTAAATCAGACCGACTGTGGCCTCACCACATTCCGATACATACGCCCATTTCTCACGGATCGACATTCCTACATCCGCATTCAAGACAGAGAGCACGGTCCTTATCTACTCGGCACGCGGGGAACCCCCCAGGGCGCGGTACTTTCCCCACTTCTTTTCAATCTGGCCATGATGCACCTGCCGGCCCAGCTGGGTGGTGTCGCCGGCGTACAGCACGCCCTGTACGCCGATGACATCACCCTGTGGGCCACGCAGGGCAGCATAGCGGGCATTGAAACCAGCCTGCAAACAGCGGCGACGATAGTAGACCACTTCGCTCGCCGCTGCGGTCTTCTATGTTCCCCTAAAAGAATCAGAATTTGTGCACCTCCGACCCTCGCCGAAGTGCACAACTAAAATCTCTCTGTCTCTTGACAGAGGTCCCATACACGAAGCTGAAGAGATCCGGGTACTCGGACTCTAGATCCACAAACACATACGGCCAGATACTACATTGGCCAAACTCCGTAAGGTGGGCGACCAGGTGGGCCGCATGGTCCGCTGTGTTTCCAATAAACGCGGGGGGTTACCAAGTAAGGATGCCTTGCGGCTGGCAAACGCCTTCGTGACCAGTCGAATTCTCTATTCGACTCCTTACCTTCACCTACGGAAGCAAGAGGAGGAGGCCCTTGAGGTCATCCTCCGCAAAATTGTTAAGCGTGCCCTGGACCTCCCCGTCACCACGTCCAACAGCCGTCTTATGGCCCTTGGGGTGGTGAACACTTTCCGGGAGCTCCGGGAAGCGCACCTCACAAACCAATACACACGCCTGTCGCAAACGGAGTCAGGTCGCCGCCTTCTTGCCCGACTCCATATCCAACACACCATTCCCATGGATGATAGATTTCGCATCCCAGAACTCTGGAGACGCGCCCTCCACGTGCGACCTGTTCCAAATAACATGTCACATGAAGATCATAATGGCCGGCGCCTGGCGCGCGCGGAGGCTCTAGCCCAACATTATGGCAACAAAATAGGTGTCTACTACGTGGATGCCTCCGGTCCTCACCACGGGGGATGGTACACGGCGGCGGTAGTTCACAACAGCAACAGAGTTAACGGCCTCACCTGTAGAGCCCGCAATGCAATACACGCGGAAGAAGTCGCCATCGCTCTCGCGGCCTCACATTCCGATTCGAAATACATAATCACCGACTCGCGAGGGGCCTGTCGGAACGTCGAACAAGGTTGGACCCCCTCTCTAGCCTATCATATCTAGAAAAATTGCATACGGGATACGGACCCCGCACACCGTTACCTTATAGGGTGCCCTGCTCATCAGGGGTTAGCAGGAAACGAGGCAGCAGACGCAGCCGCCCGCGCGCTCTTTTACCGGGCAGTTTTCTCCTCCCCACCCGATCAGGAACCCGATTTCAATCCCGCCTATACCTTTAAAGATATTACAATATACTATCAAGATAGTCATCGCCTTTACCCCCGCCCATGTAAAGGCCTTAGGAAGGAGGATGAGCGGCTAATTCTCCGCCTTCTAAATAACACTTTGCTGTGCCCGGCAGTTCTAAAACATTTTGACCCCTCCTTTACTGGCAACTGCCCACACTGTGGTGCGGTGTCATCAGACACCTATCACATGGTGTGGGCCTGCCCCTTCAACCCGGCCATCCCCCCCATCCCCAACCCAACCCGGGAAGACTGGGAGGCGACCCTGCTCGGCTGCCACGACTTACAGGCCCAAGAAGCCTTAGTTGGGCGCGCCCGGGCGGCGGCTGCCGCCACTGGGGTCCCGAACTAGGGACCTCCACCCAGTATTTGTAAGGACCAGTCCCTTATGGGCTGGTCCAAGCATACTGCGAAATAAATGTTTTCACCACCACCCTAGGCCAACGCGTAATGTAACAACATCGGCGTTACGCAACTGCTGATTATCGATACTAAGGACTTCAAAAGCATGTTTCCATTCCTTTCGAGCACAAGAATATTGACACGTATACATGTTTATCTTTCACCGGTGGCCGCTTTCCACCGGCTAACAAATGTTAAACGTTATCGCTCGGCGCAGGACGCGCCTGTATCGGAAGTTTCTAGAACGTTATCGATGCAATCTTTCCATTGCCTGTTTTCACCGACGCTTATGTTATCTGATTGCATCACTGACGCGAATTGTCTAAAACTTTCTGGAAGACATGCGGGCATCAGGGATTAATCTAGAACCTTCGATGACTCAGGTATAAAAGCCGACGCGTTTCGCCGCTGATCAGATTTTCGACGATCGCCGACTGTGTTCGCCGCCCTCGTTGTGCTTTGAGTGTACCTTGCTTTTGTGGGCACAGGTTCGCCCAATAAACAACCAGTTTCGTCGTACACAGTTTTACGACTGTTTTCTTCAGCGTCACTGCTACGTGACATCTGGTGGAGGTGCTAGTGCGTTCATGCAGCGAACGCCCCCGCAAAGCCGCGACCCAAGCCCGAAACCGGAGAACGAGACCAACGTCGCCAAGGACCAGCGAGCTAGCCGTAGGCAGCAAGGACTTGTGCCGGAGTTCGGACTTCTTCCCGAAAAGACCACTGCAATCAAGGCCAAGTCAACGACCAAAATGGCAGCACCAGCGTCCCCCATCCTGCTGCAACAACCTCGGGAGCCCCTGACCTTCCGTGGATCATCGGCTGAAGACCCTGAAACCTGGCTGGAGACATACGAGCGGACCGCGACGTTCAACAAATGGAGCGACGACGACAAGCTGCGCCATGTCTATTTTTCGTTGGATGACGCTGCTCGGACCTGGTTTGAGAACAGAGAGACCACCCTGGTTACGTGGGACCTTTTTCGTGAAAACTTCGTGAGGACCTTCACGAGTGTCGTACGAAAGGAGAGGGCAGAGGTTCTCTTAGAAACCAGAGTGCAATTGCCGAACGAGAACATCGCGATCTTCGCGGAGGAGATGACTCGCCTCTTCCGCCACGCCGACCCCGACTTGTCTGAAGAAAAGAAAGTTCGGTTCTTGATGCGGGGTGTCAAAGACCAACTATTCGCCGGATTGATGCGCAACCCGCCCAAGACTGTCATCGAATTTCTTTCCGAGGCTACAACGATCGAGAAGACGCTTGAAATGCGCGTCAGGCAATACAACCGCCGTGCCCCGACCAACTACGCCGACGCTCAAGCGCTAGGCGCCGACGACCTGCGCGAGACCATCAGAGCGGTCGTTCGCGAGGAGCTGCATAAGCTCTTTCCCAGGTCGCAGCCTCACGTGGCATCTATCGCCGACGTCGTCAAAGACGAAGTTCAGCGCTCACTTGGAGTTCCCGATGTGCAGCCACAATCGCCGCAACCCCAGCCGGAAGCGCTGACCTACGCCGCCGTCGCCCGTCGTCAAGGCCCCCCTCCGCGCTCGCGCCAGGGCCCCGTAACGCCGCAGTTCCGTCGTCCACCGCCGCCGCCGCCAGCACGCCCGCCCGTCGCCCAGTACAGCTACCAGAGGAAGACGGACATTTGGCGCGCCCCCGACCACCGCCCGCTCTGCTATCACTGCGGGGAAGCCGGCCATGTCTACCGCCGATGCCCATACCGCGAGATGGGCCTACGAGGGTTCCCCGTCAACGCGCCGCGTCCCGATAGAGGTGAACGACCGCGCGACATCGCCGACTACCTCGCCGGAGTCCAGTGGCAACCACGACCATCCTCACGCTCGCCGTCACCAGGCCGCTACATCTCGCCGCATCGCTGTCAGTACAACGGTCCCACCCGGGGCCGATCTCCCAGCCCTTACCCGGGAAACTAAAGGCAGCAACCGATGGAGGTGCGGTTGCTGTACGACGCAATGCCGTAGATCCTCCGACGCCGCCGACGACGACGATTCGCGATTCATCACGACGAGATATCAGCACGCCGCCTAGCAACAGCCTTGACAACACTTCGCCGCCGAAAGAAGACCTTCCGACGCGACGTAGCAGCAGCAGAGCAAGCCGACGCAGCCGTGATCCGACGCCACGAATTAACCGCAACGCCAGACGCCGGTCTACCTATCTAGACGTGCTCATCGATGGCCATAACATCACCGCTCTCGTCGACACTGGAGCCGACTATTCCGTCTTCAGTGGCCCGTTCGCCGCCAAGTTGAAGAAGGTCAAAACAGCCTGGCAAGGACCCGATATCCGGACAGCGGGAGGCCACCTAATAACGCCGACTGGAATCTGCACAGCGCGAGTCACGGTAAACAACCGCATTTACCCGGCGAGCTTCGTAATCCTGCAGCACTGCTCCAGGGATGTCATCCTTGGCATGGACTTTCTAAATCAACACGGTGCAGTCATCGACTTAAGGTCCAAGTCGATGACACTTTCAACGCACAACGCGATACCACCGGATACACGCATAAGTTACCATGCCTTGAATGTGCTTGAAGAACAAGTCACCGTTCCGCCTCGCTCCAGCGTAATGATTTCCGTCGGTACCGAAGTGCCTGCAGACATGGACGGCGTCATCGAGGGCGATCATCACTTACTGCTCGACCGTGAAATTTGCGTCCCTAGAGGCATAGCTGAGCTACGTGCAGGGAAAGCAAGGGTGATGCTCACTAACTTCAGCCCCGAATACAAGCACATTAACAAAGGCACCACGGTCGCCTACATCGACGAAATAGTACAAGCCAGCAGTGCTTTCGCCTTCACGGATTCCAGTGCACCTACAACGACGACTATAGCACCTGAACCAACTTTCGACGTCAATCAGAACCTTCCCAGGCATAAGAAAGAACAACTAAAGGCTCTGCTCCTGCAATACGAGGACTGCTTATCGTCGTCGTCAAAAGTTCGACACACCCCTGTCGCCAAGCACCGCATCATAACCGACGAAAATGACCGGCCACTCAGTCAGAGCCCGTACCGAGTTTCGGCGCGCGAACGCGGGGCCATAAGGCAACAAGTCGACGAAATGCTACGCGACGACATCATCCAGCCGTCCAAGAGTCCGTGGGCGTCCCCCGTGGTGTTAGTGAAGAAGAAGGATGGAACCCTACGTTTCTGCCTCGATTATCGTCGCCTCAACAAAATCACGAAGAAGGACGTATACCCCCTCCCACGGATTGACGACGCCTTGGATCGACTCTACAATGCAAAGTATTTTTCGTCGATGGACCTCAAAACCGGCTACTGGCAAATCGAAGTCGACGAGAGGGACCGGGAGAAGACTGCCTTTATAACACCAGACGGACTGTTCGAGTTCAAGGTCATGCCGTTTGGTCTTTGCTCGGCACCTGCGACTTTCCAACGCGTCATGGATACAGTACTGGCAGGCTTGAAGTGGCAAACTTGCCTCGTCTATTTAGACGACGTCGTTGTGTTTGCCTCAAGCTTCGAGGAACACCTCCGGCGCCTTGAAACAGTTCTTCAAGCAATCAAGACCTCCGGACTCACGTTGAAGCCAGAAAAGTGCCGCTTCGCATATGAGGAGCTCTTGTTTTTGGGCCACGTCATCAACAAGTCTGGAGTGCGCCCCGACCCTCAGAAAACTGCGGCCATCTCCAACTTTCCTCCGCCCGCTGACAAGAAGGCAGTGCGTAGATTTCTTGGACTGTGCGCCTATTACAGGCACTTCGTCAAGAATTTTTCACGGATCGCTGAGCCACTGACGTATCTCACGAAGGCCGACGTCGAGTTCAAGTGGGAGACGCCGCAAGTCGAAGCATTTGAAGAACTAAAGCGACGCCTGCAATCGCCGCCAATACTTGCGCATTTCGACGAAAATGCCGATACCGAAGTCCACACCGACGCAAGCAGCGTAGGACTCGGCGCCGTGCTTGTGCAGAGGACTGACGGACTAGAAAGGGTTGTAAGTTACGCTAGCCGGTCGCTATCGAAGGCGGAAGCAAATTATTCCACAACAGAAAAGGAGTGCCTCGCCATCATCTGGGCTACATCAAAGTTTCGCCCCTGCCTCTATGGCAGGCCCTTTAAAGTTGTGAGCGACCACCACGCCTTGTGTTGACTAGCTAACTTGAAGGATCCTTCAGGTCGCCTCGCACGATGGAGCCTGAGACTTCAAGCATTCGACATCACCGTCGTTTACAAATCCGGGCGAAAGCACGCTGACGCCGATTGTTTGTCTCGCGCCCCCGTCGAACCGCCGCCACAAGACGACAAGGATGACGACACTTTCTTGGGACCCATCAGTGCCGACGAATTCGCCGAACAACAGCGAGCCGACCCGGAACTAAGGAGCCTTGTAGACTACCTGGAAGGCAAGACCGTCATTGTGCCGAAGGCGTTCAGGCGAGGATTGGCGTCGTTCTTCTTGCAAAACGACATTCTCCTAAAGAAGAACTTCTCGCCTCTCCGAGCCAACTACCTCCTCGTGGTACCCTCAGCATTGCGTCCAGAGGTTCTGCAAGCTCTCCATGACGACCCAACGGCTGGACATCTCGGTTTTTCCCGCACTCTCGCGAGGATACAAGAAAAATACTACTGGCCTCGCCTCTCTGCTGACGTCGCCCGAGACTGTCAGCGACGCAAAACACCGCCGACAAGGCCAGCCGGGCTTCTACAGCCGATCGAGCCACCTCACCGACCGTTCCAGCAGATCGGGATGGACTTACTGGGGCCTTTTCCGACGTCGATGTCCGCGAATAAATGGATCGTCGTAGCTACGAACTACCTCACCCGCTACGCTGAAACAAAAGCCTTGCCCAAAGGCAGTGCCGCCGAGGTAGCCCGATTCTTCGTTGAGAACATCCTCCTGCGTCACGGTGCCCCGGAAGTCCTCATCACCGACAGAGGTACGGCCTTCACGGCTGAACTAACTCAAGCCATCCTGCGATACAGCCAGACAAGCCATCGCCGCACCACCGCCTACCACCCGCAGACGAATGGCCTCACCGAGCGCCTAAATAAGACCATCGCCGACATGCTGGCAATGTACGTCGACGTCGAACACAAGACGTGGGATGCCATCCTTCCGTACGTGACCTTCGCATACAACACGGCCGTGCAAGAAACGACGCACATGGCGCCGTTCAACCTGGTCTACGGAAGGAACCCGGCAACGACGCTTGACGCCATGCTACCGGACGTCGCTGACGAAGAAAATTTCGACGTTGCCAACTATTTGCAGCGTGCCGAAGAAGGTCGACAGCTCGCCCGCCTGCGCATCAAGAACCAGCAGAGAACCGACAGCCGACACTACAATCTTCGACTACGCTACGTCGAGTACCAGCCCGGAGACCGTGTTTGGGTCTGGACTCCGATACGCCGACGAGGACTTAGCGAGAAACTCTTACGTCGCTATTTCGGACCATATAAGATCATCCGACGTATTGGCGCACTGGACTATCAGGTCGTGCCAGACGGCATTTCGCAATCACAGCGGCGCCGGGCACGACCTGAAGTCATCCACGTGGTGCGTCTTAAGCCTTTCTACGCCCGCTGACGAACTTAGGTACTTTCTTACTTTATTTTTTTTCGTTATTACGCGTGGTTTTGTTTTCGCTTTCACATTTGTTTGTAGCATCGGGACGATGCTTTTTAAGGGGAGGGTATTGACACGTATACATGTTCATCTTTCACCGGTGGCCGCTTTCCACCGGCTAACAAATGGTAAACGTTATCGCTCGGCGCAGGACGCGCCTGTATCGGAAGTTTCTAGAACGTTATCGATGCAATCTTTCCATTGCCTGTTTTCACCGACGCTTATGCTATCTGATTGCATGACTGACGCGAATTGTCTAGAACTTTCTGGAAGACACGCGGGCATCAGGGATTAATCTAGAACCTTCGATGACTCAGGTATAAAAGCCGACGCGTTTCGCCGCTGATCAGATTTTCGACGATCGCCGACTGTGTTCGCCGCTATCGTTGTGCTTTGAGTGTACCTTGCTTTTGTGGGCACAGGTTCGCCCAATAAACAACCAGTTTCGTCGTACACAGTTTTACGACTGTTTTCTTCAGCGTCACTGCTACGTGACAATATATACATACAAGAGGTAGGGGCGTTGCCGCTCTCTTTATTAGGTGCAATGTTTTAGCAGACGATCGCATTGAGCCCGCTTATATATATATAATGGCCGTCGGAAGGCCTTTAGACGCCCGTTTCTGCGTTGAGCGTCGGCGTGCCTCGGCGACTTAACGGAGTGAACGAACACAGCGAGTGATGAAAGAATGTTTCCCGGTAAAGATTACGGTGGCATAAGCTGCAGTTGGCGATAACCGGCAAATGTGTCGCCGGTCTATATGCTATCGTGTCGCGGCTCTGCCAGTCGGTGCGGTGATCGCTGCGAGGTCTCAATGTATCGCGAAATGAAGACACCTATAGTACTGTAGGAGGAACGTGACGGCGGCCGTACGGGTCGTGCCGTCGGGCCCTGCTCAGAAGGGCGAAGGCGGCGAGCCGAGCGGCGGCTGCGACGACCAGCGTGGATAGCTTTGAAAACGACAATGCGCGTGCCGAGCTGGCGTTTCGAGTACGCGCTGCGTTTCTTTATTTTTTCTCTTTGCAGCGCCGACCATAGCGCTCCGCGCTGCGGCGTTGGTGGACGCTACAGTACCGCGCGCATATTTCGCATTAGGGAGTTTCGTAATCGTCGGTGATTTTTTTAAAGAAACATGTCCGTGCAAATTTGTGTAGCTTCACACTACTTCTCTGTTCATAATTTATTTCACCTAATTTAATTTCAGTGAATCGCGAAAATTCTTTACTTTTTTCTTTTTTATTCTCTTCATAAAAAGGTATTTAATAACCTTGTTTTAATTAGTCAGACTGCTCACTTATGTACTACACTCGTTTCTCCTTTCTTTCGTATAGTCCGACTTTTTTCGTTTCTGTTCTTAGAATAACATTTAAAATAATTCCTCTTAATATTGGCATATTTCCTTAGTAAGTACACGCCATAAATGGCGAGCTTCATCGTCGTTACCATCATCATTATCATCCCTATTACGCACGCTCCTGCACGAAACAAAGAAGACGCCGACTCCTTCTGGGCAGCTCATTCTTCGACAACGGCTGATTTCGGGACGCTGTCGGCTCCGCAGAGTGAAGTCGCAGCAAAGGCCAGCCATCGTCGGTGCCCCTGGCTCCGCTTCGGCCAAGCAGGGCCATTCCGTGCCTACGAGGAATTCAGGGCCTGTTCGTACAGGCTGCACACCAGCAGCAGAAGCAGCGATGGCAGTTCCCGAAGAGGCCTCGCATCCCGGCATGGCGGGTGCATCGTTGAGCAGCGAGGTGCAACACTGCTACAAGCGGCGATCGCACGTTCCGCCACCGCCAAGTGCTTTGATGCCGTTCGCACAGGAAAAGAGGCGTTCGGTGGCCGCCATGAACGCGAACGAAAACAACCGGTGCGTTAGCAGCCGCCTGGCAAAGCTGCGGCGTCCTCTGCGCGCCGCCGACAAGGAGCCCCTCCAGCGCAAGGTAGCCAAAGCAGTCGCCGTCCACCGAAGGAAGTAGCCGGACTACGCGCACCACCCGTGTGAGGCCCACCGGCGCAAGGAGCAGGAACGCATTGCCAAGCAGGTTACCAGCAAGCTGAGGAACGCCAGTTCCTGGGACAAGGAGCAGCAGCCGACAACTTGCACAGTCGCGGCCCAGGGTCGAAGCAGCCCGAAGTTCCAGCAGCAGCTGCATCCGCCATCACTGCCACCGACGCCAAGCAGCAAACACCGTGGCACCATCAGTGCTGCTCGAATCGGCCCTTCGGGCGCAGGTCAGGGAACTGTGGCTTCTATGACGACGGACAATGTTCCGGCCACGACCAAGGATCTCGAAGGACAAGTGGTGCCTGTAAAAGTGGCTGCCTTAAGAGCCTTGGCTCAATTGTTGAAGAGGCAGCCACAACACTTCCACAATTATGCTGAGCTGACCTTGATCAAGATCTTCGGAGCATTCAAGCAGCCTGAGGAGAGCCGTGCTGCCGAGCTGTGTTCTATGGAGGCTGCTGCTGCGCTACCACCCGAGCAAACAATGGGGCTCCTACACACGCTCATCGGGCAGTCGGACGACCGTCACTGCAATCAAGGTCATGTCTCGGCACGTGCAAGTGCATCCAAAAAAGGATAATTGTGGAACTTGTGCCTCAGATGATGTCCGTTTTGGTGAAGGCATAGTATGACGGCGAGAATTGTCTATGGAAGGCGGCAATATCTTGTAGGGTGACGTTGCATGGCGTGGTCGGCTCTGAATTGAAAAACTTGATTCCTGTGTTCAAGCGGTCAATATAAACCACCATTTCTCTATTTTTTGCATATTGGACTGCTGTGCGCGTCGCCGTGAATTGCAACCGTCCATTCGATAAAGACAAATTAACGAAGCAACAATAAATACCTTAATATCTCTGAATATGCACACTGACTGGTCTAAGGTGATTAGTGACAGTAATGTAGCATATTCGTTCTCTCGCTTTTAAAGAATATTGCTCGATTTCTACGATCGCGCGTTTCCGCTCCGCGTTTGCAAAAACAAGGCATAAAAAGGCAAGAAAGCCTTGGATATCTTCGGCACTTGATAGCAGCATACAAAAAAGAAAAAGGTTATACGTGTAGTTTCTGAAAAGAAAGGATGCTATAAATTAAAAAAATACAGGAAATTTCAAAATAAAGTGAATTCGAAAATCGTAAAGGCTAAAGATGCCTAATATTTGCAAAAGTTTGACAATACTCTTGATCAACATAGATTTTGGAAAGCCTCATTGTATACAATGAGGTTAGCGGTACAAGCAGCATTGATATGCTCCGGGAAGAATTCACTATAGACGAAGTGACCCTTTCTATAACTGAGCTGCCGGATAATTTTAATGAGCACTTCTTATCTTCCGATAAATAAAGAACCTTATGACAAGAGCAAGTGATCACGTGTATTACGTTCATTTACAAGTAAGAGAGAGTTTTCTCAGAACTTACGAGTGAGGCGAAATTAATGGGCATTATCAAATCCTTCAACAACAGTAGTGCACCAGGTCTTGGTGAGATTAAAGCTGAACCAATTAAAGCGGTTGCTACCTTGATTGCTCTCCAGCTCACTAATGTATACAACTGCGTGCTTCAAGACGGGCGGTTCCCGGATGAGCTCAAATTAGCCCGGATAAGTGTTATTCGCAAGGGAGGCGCGTAGAATGATTTCGACAATTGCCGGCCGATATCACTGCTAGGTATTTTTTCGAAGTTTATTGAACATATTTTTTGTCATCTCTGTGACTATTTAGTGAAATTCAAGTTAATTTGACCATACCAGTTTGGATTCCAAAAAACGAAGTCCACAGAATTAGCACTTTTGTATGTTACAGAATGGCTTATAGGAAACACTGAACAAAAATTACTAAGAATTGGAATATTCCTCGATATGAAGAAAGCCTTTGATTCCGTCAAACATCACATCTTACCAAGTAATCTTCCTAGATAAGGCATACTACGGCAAGCCCTTCAGCTCATAGAAAGGTACCTAAAAGATCAAAAACTGTGTGACATATGACTCAGCCTTCTGAAACATAGAGCCTACCGTGTGGTCAAAATTAAGATTTACGAAAATTTTAAAAATCGCCTTTGGCAGGTACCATAATTCTTATCGTTAAGCTCGGTTATTCGAAGAGGCGGACAATAGTAGCAAGAAAATTCGAAACATATTTTCAACTCATTACCAAAAGTTGTCTAATGAACTTCTCATTTAATTATTTTACGACACATATTGCAGTTTACGAATTGTAGCCGGTGCGGTTGCAAGACGCGTCCACTTGAAATGAATTTCCAGAATAACACCAGTTTCGAGATATTATTTCCCAAAGTGTGGGACGAAATACATGGGCGACCCGCCGTGGTTGCTCAGTGGCTATGGTGATGGGCTGCTGTACACGAGGTCGCGGGATCGAATCCCTGCCACGGCGGCCGCATTTCGATGGGGGCGAAATGCGAAAACACCCGTGTACTTAGATTTAGGTGCACGTTAAAGAACCCCAGGTGGTCCAAATTCCCCCTCTACGGCGTGCCTCATTTTCAGATCCTGGTTTTGGCACGTAAAACCCCATAATTTATTTTAAATATATCGGCGTTCCAGTTTTTTTGTCTGCTTCAATGTATAAAACAGCATTTTGGTATAAAAGTAAGTGGAACAACAGTGCATCTTTACGTTGAGTTTGATGGAGCATATCTCCAAAGTTGAGTCATTCTGGAAATTCATTCCAAGTGGATACGCGTGACAAGGTCACCAGCTACAATTAGTAAATTGGTAAATGTGTTGCGAACTTATTAACAAAGAAGATAATTCATGAATTTTTGTGAATTAGTTGAACTTGTTTTTTATTTCTCGTGCTACTAATGTCTGCTTCATCTAATAACCCAGCTGAATGATAGTAATTATGCTATCTGCCACTGGCGATTTTTCGAAATTCCGGAAAGCTTTACTTTGAACACCCGGTATATTAGCGGGCGTGCCCCAGGGTTCGATCTTAGGACCACTGCTTTATTTCAGTACATCAATGATGTAGCGTCTATCCCACATACACACAAAAAAATACTCCTATACGCCGGCGACACCAACGGTATTTTTTTCTGGCACTAGTCTATCGAAAGTAGCAACAGGTCAGAATAACTGGCTGCATTAACTCTCTGAATGGCTACATAGAAACGAATTAGAGTGTAATGAAAATAAAACAAAGTACGTTCTTTTTAGAGCTCGTAAAACTATCGCTAACAATGTTTCCTTACATTTTCGTAACAACGTGTTGTACCCAGGTTGTTACAAAAATGTAAGGAAACATTGTTAGCGATGGTCTTACGAGATCTTTTTAGATCTCGTAACGTACGTTGTTTCATTTTTATTACTGCAATACTAGACCAATACTAACCAATACTAGACCAAAATTCAATACTAGACCAAAAGTTCGAGGTCGAAGAGGTGCGAACCGCACTACAAGAGCTCAACAGCAAATCAACCTCGGGCCCGGATGGTATTACTAATAAGATCCTAAAGAATCTAGAACCGGACTCAATCAAGTTCCTTACCTAGGAAATCAACACAGTCTGGAGGCAAGGCATCCTTCCCCCCACATGGAAAATGGCCCTAACAGTCTTAATACTAAAGCCCGGCAAATTTCCCAGCACAGATAACCAAAGACCAATCTCGCTCACATCATGCGTCGGCAAAGCTGCAGAACATGTTATCCTTAATCTCCTCACCAAATACCTTGAAGACAATGAAATTTACCCACATTCAATGATAGGCTTCAGAGCGGGGCTATCGACACAAGACGCAATGAAACCCATCAAACATCAGATCATCGAAAACAACTCCAGAGACCTGAAAGCCATCCTAGGACTCGACCTCGAAAAAGCATTGGATAACATATCACATGAGTTTATACTAGAGTTTACCTCGGACCTCAATCTCGGCCCTAGATTCCATGCATATGTCAGCTCTTTCTTAACCAACAGAACAGCTACGCTCAAGATAGGAGAGCTGACGTCGCAAATGCTCACCCAAGTAACAAGGGCACACCACAAGGAGCAGTCATTTCACCTACCCTCTTCAACCTAGCCCTGGTAGGACTAGGCACAAAACTCAGCACTAAGGAAGGCATCAAGTACACAATGTACGCAGAATAGATCACAATATGCATGGTGCACCGGTGGTAGCAACGGCTTTATTGAAACGACTTTACAGGATACCATCTATGCAATTCAAGAATATCTGGAATCAACAGGCCTGAGATGCTCCGCAGCAAAATCAGAACAACTCCTATACACCCCAACTAGGCCCAGACCCAAGCCAAAATTATGGTTCTTCGCTAAGGACCGTAAAATCAATATTCACACGAGAAATGGCGGCACAATTCCGATAGTGGAATCAAAGTTCTTGGCATGGTAATCGAAGCAAACGGAGCCAACACTAAGGCGTTGAACAGGCTAATCAACAAGACAGACAACGCTTTGAGACTCATCATAAGTGGGGCCAACAGACAACAGGGTCTCAAAGAAGACAACCTGCTGAGATTAATGCACGCCTTCGCTTTATGCCACTTCACATACGTAGCGGCAGAAAGAAAAGCTAAATGTCCAGCTCAGGAAGATAGCCAAACAAGCGCTAGGTATCCCTAACTGCACAAGCACGGAACGTCTAATGCAACTTGGCGTGCATAACACCCTAGAGGAGATTGCAGAAGCACAAGAAAGAAATCAAATCGCAAGACTCTCAAACACCAGATCGGGTCGAGCCTTACTCCAAGAACTAGACTTTGACGCAGCAATGATCAACTCCCTATATGCAGAAATATCACTGGACATTCGCAAACAATATGAAGTCAGACCATTGCCTCGCAACATGAACCCTGAACACAATGTAGAGAGAAGACTAGCCAGAGGAGCCTGCCTACTCCGGCCCATTCGCAAAGAAAACCAAAGAGTTTGCTTCGTAGACACCCCCCGACATGTGGACTGAAAAGCTTTCACTGTTGCGCTAGTAGACAACAAAGGCAAAACCATAAACTCAGCCACGGTCAAGACTGACAAACCAGAGATCGCGGAGCAAGTAGCGATCGCTCTAGCACTAACTGATAAAGTCGACCATATATTTATAGCGATTGACGAAGTGCAGTCCGAGCTTTTCAGAAAGGTACAATATCACAACAGGCATTACACATCATCAAAAAGAGCAAGATCTATTACCACTCCTTATGCTGGTTCCCAGCACACCTAGAAAATATAGAGAAGGCCCCCCGAATCTCAACGAGATGGCTCATAAGAGCGCGCGAGAACTGACCCTCCGCGATGCCACCCTCCAGCGTACAAACCATCTCCAAGAGAACAGGGATGCTCCTTCTACATACAACGAGCTCACAAAATATTTCTATCTCAGCCGAAGAGAATTTTGCACTCCACACCCCAGATTAAAAAGGCCACAGGCCTTTTTAATGTGGGGTTACTACTACAAAAAACACTTATCTCACACCAAAAGGACTGCTTTTCGACATCGCAGACGAATACCCCAATACACAGTGTGCAGACTGCAATGCACCACTTGACTTAGAACTTATGCTCTGGTCGTGCAACCGAACCAACGAAAATTTAGCCAAGGATTGCGACAGGCTAAAGGCCGCGATTCGCAGGCCGGACCTGACCGAGCAACTATGGGCCATCTAGCAAGCCCACGATGCGGCCAAAAGGCTCTGCGTGCCGGTCCCAACGTGGGAGCAGCCCACTTTCGGAAGCAACTCACAATTTACAGGACCTAATAAATGTTTCCTTCCTTCCCTCGTAACAACGTGATAGAGCGTGTGGATTCTATTAAATTCCTAGGTATTTTTTTTCATGAAAACTTGTGAAGGATAACACAAATGACCTGAAATTTATACTATGGTGAGTAATAGGAGCCTTATGGAACATAAGAAATTTAATTCTCAGGAAATTCATAGCTATTCTTTACTTTTCAATGATTCATTTTCTTATTTATTTTTCTGTCCTGATATGGGGTACGACTACTGCTTCAAAAACTGAAAACATTTTATTGAACGAAGCAGTAATTTAGAGCACTTGTAGGCTTAAAACATTGCGAAAGCACACCGTCGTTCCGAGACTGCACACGGAATATTGAGGGAAAGACCAGCTTTACAAACGCAAGCTTGCGACCTACATGCATACAGAAACAAAAAAAAATGCCTCAAAGTTTTGAACTATCGTTCATGTTATGAATCGGTATTTTGATCTTAGGACAATAAAATATAGAGTATCAAATTGAGAGCAAATAACGATGAACAAACTCTAAAATATAAAATACCTATACTTTCGAACGAGAATAATAATCTTAAAATAATTGAACCACACTCATCAGTAGCTGCTTTTAAGGGTACTTTGACTGAATTAATGCTTCTTTAAGCTTATTGAGCATTGTGTTTGAGTCATACTCTTTTATGTTCCTTTTTTTGCGAGAGATGCATTTTTGGCTTCATTTTTCTTTGTTCCTTATGTGCAATTGTAACTCTGTTGCCTGTGCCTTTGTTGCTCATGTTCTTTGTACCTTTGTTCCTCATGTGCAATTGTGCCTGTGTTGCCGGGCGACTTAAGCACTGATTCGGATTGATACCACGTTTCTGCCACCATAAGTTTGTCAGGAGCAAAGCCAAACCTAGCGTTGAGTGAAAAAATCTGTTCTTCTTTATTTCGGGCAGAC
Source organism: Dermacentor silvarum (assembly GCF_013339745.2). NCBI lineage: Eukaryota > Metazoa > Arthropoda > Arachnida > Ixodida > Ixodidae > Dermacentor > Dermacentor silvarum. The sequence continues at coordinate 336,759,219 of NC_051154.1, read as the reverse complement.
TTCATTAAGACGGATAAAAGATAGCCAGCTCTTATTTTTGCCATACAGGCTGCCAACTTGATGTGGTGCCAGTGTTGCCAGGTTTGGCTATATATAGCCAAATTGGGCTACGGGAACATTTTTTTGGCGTCGACTTGGACGAGTTGGCTATGTCGCTACATTTGTGCTACTGAAAATTTCCGACTTGGAGGTGTTTGGGCTATAAGTGGCGCCCTAATACACACTCCAGAGCTGGCTCTGATCGGGTAGAAACAAATCTCTAAGGCTGTGTTTTAGTTGACTGAGCCGGCCAAGCGGCTGTGCGTGTGTGCGTGCGCGAAATGACCCCCACCCCACCTTCCCTTCCCTCTCTGCGCCGTTGTCTGAGCCGGTGGCTTTGATCTTTGATGCACTTAAACTTGCATCCCGCTTGACCCTTATGCACCCGATCCCCTGGCATCGGGATGAACCTGGGAGTAGTAGGGAGAGCAATAACATAGTGTCGGGGCTGTCGGGCGATCGTGGTACCGACATGAAAGAAGGGAAACATGGGTGGGTGACACGCTCCAGTGTGTTCATGGGCATGTCTAAATTCTGGGGGAAGTATCGCGCCGGGCACAGCTTTCGACCTACTCCAAGTATCTCGCACGAAGCTTTACTGCCATCTTCCTTCTCCTACCAGATGAATTTTATTCGTGTTTACATTCGAGATTTATTTCAATAGGTTGGACGTAAGATCGAATCCTCCTCACAGAGGAGAATCCAAACATAGGGAAGTGGGCCAAGTTTGCGAGAACATATAGACCGTTTTTTCATGGGCGCCGCCATTGCGTATGCAGTGGCGCCATCTATGGGCAGTTGGCATGCTGGCTTGGGCGAACGCCCGTGTTGTATGATGTGGTATACGCTCGGTGGTAGTTTCTGGTGGACTTTTTCGCACTCGCTCGGTGTATTTATCATGAAATGGCGTCTTCTACGTGGGGAATGGTCCTGTGAGGCGTAGTGAAGGAATTTAAGTCTGAAGTAATTAAGCGGCTGGAGTAACTGCTGGTGTTAGGGCGGACGGAGCACCCAGCGCGAGGTGTGGGCGTTTGTTTAAGCTTACAATCAGCCTCGGATATCAGCTAGTATTTCTGAAAACTCCTTTGATGGTTGTTACCTTACTGCAGCATTCTCCGCACTGTAATTCTAAGCTCTGGTTTTGGTGCAACGAGTAGTTACGAAACATTTGACGATCCTAACAGCGTGGGTACTTTTCTGCTGGAGAATAAGTCGTGCTGTTTACTTGGACAAGCGTTCAAGTTGTTAAGTGTAGATAGACTGGGCGACTGCCTTGTTTGCTTTGCAAGGTTTCCACCCACAAATAAAATGGTTTGGTTAATACTGCAATAACCGCATACCGTACAGTGTGAATCACACTTTTCGAGTGGTCGAACGACCAGCTGCAGACTGTGCGAGCGCCCGAGGCAGTACTAAATGTTGTTTGTACTATGTAGCGTATGGTCGAAGTGGTCCAAGCAAGCGGCACGACTAGGCGGAGTCTTATTGCGTCATTAGCCAGTGTTCTGGTTTATTTTGTCGCAAAAGCAGGAGATATGAACTTTTGTTTTTCAGTCTCGTAAGTTGAGTCATTTAGGACGCATTCACCCACGTTACGGAAATTGTCCTTACAAATAGCTATTGGATGCTCTTTATGCGATCCCCTTTGTATATTCTGCCTTACAGGGCAAAAAGGCAATGCCGATCTAAGCACGAAGCATGTGTGTATCATGTTGGCTTGCTAGCCGCAGTGCTCACTGTGTTGAGCAAAGCCTTCGGCCTCTTGCAGGAGGCAAACGTAGACATAGTGATTTGAACTCTACTAGACTTAAAATGCATTAAAACCATGCCGGTGGCTGATGCAAATGTTTTACAACAACTCTTCGTCGAGTGAAAACCGATACCTCCAACACAGTTGACAACACATACACACACCGCGGCTGATGATGCGCGTCGCATTTTTGCACATGCAAGAGAAATTTCCAGATACTGTAGCTACTGCTGCACCTGAAGGCTACACAGTGGTTGTTCGATGGCCTCGTAAGAACTGACATCCCGTAAATTGCACTCGGAACTAGCTAAAACACCTACGAATCGTTCCGCAGCGCGCGACCGGCAACACATTCAAGCCGCGCCGCGCCGGCTCGCCCAAGCCAGAGAGGAGGAAAGGCTTGTCGCGCGCCCTTTCCTCCTCGCCCGATGAAAAGGTCTCTAAAACAGAATGGGAACAAGACCCCGAGCCAAAGGTGAGTTCTGGTGCTTTTACTTCTAGATGCTTTGCCCGTAACATCATGGATGCAGATACTCATTCTGCCAATATCGAAACATGTTTGCCACGGTGACATCAGTGCACCACGTCACATGAACTTCACCCACCGTGTTAGCTTAGCTTGTGAGGTGTCGTGCTGCTGGATCGAGGACGCGGGTTTGATTCCCGGCCACGGCGGCCGCATTTCGTTCAAGGCGAAATGCAGGAACACCCGTGTACTTAGATTTAGGTGTACATTAAAGAAACCTAGGCGGCCAAAACTAATCCGGAGTCCCCCACTGCGTCATGCCTACCAATCATATCGTGGTTTTGACACGTAAAACCCCAGCAATTATTAGAGTTTTTTAATTGGGGCCTCAAACGTATTGGTGCCCCAAAGAAATAGCGTCGAAGCCACTGCGCATGCGCACGACGGAAACTGTGTTTGGGTATAGCGTCGGGCACGCTATTTCATCGATTTAGCGGGAGCCCCAAAAGCTACCCCAAAAGCTTTGGTCAACAAACATGGTGGCGCCCATCGAAGCGACGGATCCAACCTAGCACAAAACTGGGCCGCGATTTTTTAGCGAGGCATTATGACTTATTCTACTCTAGTCTTATCATCCACCGCTCACGGCCGGCTGATCCCGTTGATAACGTGAGCGGACCGTCGCTCCGACAACTGACAAAGCGCGATAAGCGCGAAAAGGCATTATTACCTGAAAGGCATCGCCACAAAATACCGGCCCTGTGCTCGATTCGTGGTAACGCGTGAAGTTCGTAAGCTAGAAGTGATTGCGGTTATCGCTTTCTCTCATCTAACATATGTAATGAAGATTGATTCATTATATGCCGATGATTCCGAATTCAATTGTCGATTTCATGGCTTGTAGTCCTATCACGGATTGACATGGCTGGGTGAAGGTGTGTAAAGTTGGTTACCCAAATCTAAGCGCTACAAGTTGCAAGTTGCTAATAGAATAAGTTATAAATTGAAATTAAAGGCGAAAACACGAAAGTCTAAATTATTTTTCTTATCATAAAATGGTATATTTTATTTTAATATTTATAACAGCTTTTTTTGAAGCCGCAGTGACGCTGGAAACGCAATACGCTATCCGCAAGCGCAAAACGCCTATTCCCAACTCTTCATTCCTGCATGCCCCAACGCTAACACCTGCAAAGCTCTTTGCCCCTATTCTAAAACGTTATTAGCCATCAATATGGTTTGTTTTTTGACAGTAACCGGTTTTCACAGCATTACCACTGTTATCAATTAAAAGCCGTCGCGGCTTTTACCATTCTGAGTGAGTTAGTTCCGGACGTGCTCGTCGCCGAAAACGACTGCGCGCTTCTTACACTAGTGTGCCGGTTTGCGCAGTAATCTTTTAAGGCTCCGCTTAAATGGATTCAGACAGTGAATGGCATCTGTTGCCTGTCCCTTTTCTTAACGCATGTTCTTGGAGTGCTAGAGACCTATGATGGCGGCCAGGTTGATGTGATTGACACTACATAGGTAGTGTGTGTCCCAGGTAAACCGGGCCAAGCTAATTGAAAAACAAACACAAAAAAATAAGAAAACAAGATAGGACGATCAGACAACGCGAGATATCATAACGCGAAAGACTTGTGTCACAAAAGAGCGCGTAATCCAAGCGTGCACCGCGTGTTACGTAAGCCAGCGAAAGAACACGCCGGTCCCGCGGCAACTTCAACAGAGGGGGAGAGCGCATACGCCTCAAGCAACAACGCTAACAACGGCGCCGAAACGTCTGGAACTTGGAAGAGACTCGACGGAGCGACGTTAACCGGAGAGAGAGAGAGGAGACACTCGCGCGCCGAGACACCTTCTCACCCGGCGGGTCGAGAGAGAGATAACTACAGCGTGTACGCGCGCGCGCGCCAACAGCATGAGTCATCATCAACCCCCCCCCCTCCTCGGCAACACTCAGACGGCGGTCGAAGGTACGAGAAAAGAGTAGAAGCTTCCCAAGCTTTGGCCATGCTACGAGATCACGACACCGATAGGAAGGTTCGAGAACGCCTGTGGAAGCTATATAACCGCCGTGCGAGAATCGTCTAGTGGATATCCGGGAATCCAAGGAATCCAGGAATTCAGGAGTTCAGTCCGCACCGGTGAAGTGATGTAACGTGAAGACCGAGCGTCTGCGGAAGAAGGGGATTCCCCGGCAAGCTAGTCGACGAGTTCATCGAGCGTCTGCATTTCCGGAAGAAGTTCTTTCTTCGAGATTTGCCCCCAAGTTACGCCGAGATCGTCTGACTTCCAAGACCAACACTGGTGAATACGATTGGACACTTAGTGTTCCTTTTTATTTTGTGTTTTACGTGTTGGACTCTCAGTGCTTGTCGTTATTTTCTTGTGTTTGTTAATACCCATCTGATTTGTATTGTGTTGTGTCTAGCCTAAGTGTGCAAATGTGTGTGTAACTGCCTTGCGTGAAGAATATATTTTGTTGTGTTTTGACAACTCTGGGCTCTGACTCGGTCTTTGGACAGCAACCGGCGTTCGCTGGCGCACCAGAGGGCCCACTCTTAATTGTCCTTGCTTTCGTGGGATTATTTTCGGAAGCTGACAAGTCGGCTTTGTAATTTAGTCCGGCGTCTGCGCCTCGTTCACCGGGGTCTGTGACAACTTGTTTTAGCTCACAAAAAAGAAGCTGTGGGCACGTCGCCGTCGCAGATCGCTGGACAGCTGAACGTTTACGCCGTAGGCATGAGATAACGTGAGATGAATGACGCTGAACATAATTTTGTGTTCACGACAGCTAAAAAGCAGAGATCGCAGTTAATATTACTGTAAATAACTAAAAATAATAACTTAGTACTATTTGTCATAAAATAAAAATAATTATTTCGCCCTCTGCAGCGATTCGCTCGAACTTAGGAGCTTCTTGGCCCAACCAAAAAGTGTTCTGTGCAAGCATGATGTCGCTGTTGTTGATGTAAAGGGCCGACCGTCACGGCAGCAAGGACATTTTCTAACGACTGGTTGTGCAAAACAGGATTGCCGTAGTCGAATGCGAAAAGTTTTACACAAATAATATTGGAAAAAAAATGGCTATATTTGGCTACGAAATATTTTGCACTTTTTTTCTGTTTGGCTACATTTGGGCTACAACTTCTCTAGCTTTTGGCTACGCCGCCTCGTCAGACCTGGCAACACTGTGTGGTGCATGACTAGCGCTTCCATACATAACGTCATCATTAACAGCCCTATTACCGCATATCAGCCATCAACCTGTGGTCGCCACCACTGGCAGCATATCTCCCAAGGAAGCTTCCAATTATTTCAAAACGGCGATTTCTTTAATATTACTTGATGTCTCCGTAGAAATACCCTGTATAAATCGCCAGCGGACTTGACCCGTTGGTCAGGTTTTGACGATCCACGACTGTGCTCGCCGCAGACGTTATGCTTTGAGTGTAATTTTTTTTTCTGGGCACATGTTCGCCCAACAAAGAGTTAGATTGATGACGGACAGTTTTGGCTCGACATTCATCTACGCTTAGTCATCACGACATGATAATATGGAGCAGTACGGAAGTGGCTTTAGCGCTAAAGTTTGTGAAAATTCCCACTTATTTGTTCCAGACGGTTGCTTTGTCGCCGACGACGAAAAGCACTCGTCAAGTGATTTTCGAGTACCACGAGCTGACCTAAAGAATCCGGGATGCAGCATCAACATGCCATGCAACATACCACGCGCTGTTACATCTTCATCTCTATGTTTAGACTAAGAAAAACAGTGTTTACGAAAAGGATAACAGAAGACAGTTACTTTCTCCACTTATATGAAGATTCTGACTTCGCCATCTAACCTGGTTATTTAAACAGAAAATGACATTCGTGTTCGTTCGATACCAGTCACAATGTTACGAATAATAAAAATCGACAGACAAGCAAATATGTCCCTAAGTGGTCTGTCTATGTGTGGGAGGCTAAGCCTGAACACAAATTCACTGCCCGCAAATTTTGAAGCACACATGCAATTTTTGCAGTCCACCTAAATGTTAACCTCACTAAATGTTAACCTTGTGCTAGATCAATCTTCGATTGACACAGCCTACCTTGCATACATAGAATTGCTCGCAGATGAAATTATCTTTATAAACAACCTGCCTATACCTATGCCTATAGGTATAAGTATATAGGTATAGGTATATAGGTATAGTTATATAGGTATAGGTATATAGGTATAGGAATTGCATATACTTATAAATGCGTATACGGCATTCTACAAGCTCCATAGCATGCGTTACATACACCCGCCAGGTACTAAGGAAAAGTTTGCAGAGCGAACAAGTACATGGAAACGAAGGAAGAATACACAAAACAGAGCGTTATTATTCAACAGCACTTTATTACAGGAAACAACGACTTGTACAACTCGGCGACAATCTGTTACATGTATGCATGCCCTTCCAAGAAATTCATCCTATTTATTGCTCAGAAACACAAACTGGGTGTACGAACAATCTGACATAAGTTTCAAAATCGTATCGGCCATGTTCAATAATTATGTCTGTAAGTACGTTACTTTTTACTTACAATGGTAAATGCATTAAAGGGCCACACGCTTCAACCTTGGTACATTTCGTGCAATGGCATGCACGTTTTATTGCGCGCTAGGTGTTTTTTTAATTATTGCCGTGTTAGGCTATCGCCCATTTTGGCAACTGCACGCGCGCGGCTCCAACATGTGGTGTCAAAATCCAGAAACAGAAACCTATCAAAGTAACAAAAACCGATATCTAAAGTCTTTTGGTAAATGCATGCGCTTGAAGAGATTCTGGAGCGGGAAAGACGCCATTGAGGCCATGTTTCGGGCACCACCTATAGTTAGTACGTAATCTTTTTCCCGACTACAGTTTATGGAATCACGCGAGAATCAGTTTAGTGCAAGCTGAAAATATTTCGGCAGTTTAGGCATACCGATTGCCCAAAGCACTGATGGCACCTATCCTCTTCCCCGTAAAGTACTCACATCTGCTCTTTCCATAAAAAATATAAAAAGCATAAAAATCCAAGTATAGTTTCATTGACTCAGTACGTGCTGATTTTCAAGCCGACATCCAAGCAATCTTGGTACACGTGGGTGCATGCATAGGTCTTGTATGGTGCCGGTCCTCCTATGCATTCCACACGTTGCGAATATTGCGAACAGACTATTTATTCTTGCGGTGATCAAGTACAAAGACGCACACTCAAAACATACAGCGCTATGCCACGTTTCCTTCACTGCGTAAGCGTTCTTGAGCGATTTATCCCCAACCAGCCCATAAGGCGCTGCACTTGAAAGACATGATTGGAGGAGTACTGTGACCTTGTGCTCAATTAGATTTCACATGCCTAATCGAAAAGCGCACTTTCATCTGAAGCAGGCGGCATAGTTGAAGGTGTACTTCCCATTGTTGGGCTATTTGTGTCTTTCGCTTTCGAAAGGTATCTTTGCCGCTGGAAACAGCGCAGAGCTCGCCCTCTAAGCTTAAGGCACCTGAGACCCCATAAGTCACACACTAACCAAGCCGCGGTTCACCACCCGAAGTTTCACACAGTTCATTCACCGCACCACACACCACACGAAGTCAGGAGTGCCATATTTCAAATCTCTGCAGAGCTAAACGGAACTGAAAATTCATTTTCTTCGGCAGAGTTTCTCAGCTGGGCTCGTTCACTCACCGGTTACGAACTCGACGGACGCGCTAGGCCAACGCGTAATGTAAACAACATCGGCGTTACGCAAGTGCTGATTATCCAGACTAAGGACTTCAAAAGCATGTTTCCATTCCTTTCGAGCACAAGAATATATACATACAAGAGGTACGGGCGTTGCCGCTCTCATTATTAGGTGCAATATTTTAGCAGACGATCGCATTGAGCCCGCTTATATATATAATGGCAGTCGGAAGGCCTTTCGGCGCCCGTTCCTGCGTTGAGCGTCGGCGTGCCTCGGCGACTTAACGGAGCGAACGAACACAACGAGTGATGAAAGAGTGTTTCCCGGTAAAGATTACGGTGGCATAAGCTGCAGTTGCCGATAACCGGAAACTGTGTGGCCGGTCTATATGGTATTGCGTCGCGGCTCTGCCAGTCGGTGATCGCTGTGAGGTCTCAAAGTCTCGCGAAATGAAGACACGTATAGTACTGTAGGAGGAACGTGATGGCGGCCGTACGGGTCGTGCCGTCGTGCCCTACTCAGAAGGGCGAAGGCGGCGACCCGAGCGGCGGCTGCGTCGACCAGCGTGGATATCTTTGAAAACGACAATGCGCGTGCCGAGCTGGCGTTTCGAGCATGCGCTGCGCTTCTTCATTTTTTCTCTTTGCAGCGCCGACCATAGCGCTCCGCGCTGCGGCGTTGGTGGACGCTACAGTACAGCGCTCATATTTCGCATTAGGGAGTTTCGTAATCGTCGGTGATTTTTTTAAAGAAACATGTCCGTGAAAATTTGTGTAGCTTCACACTACTTCTCTGCTGATAATTTATTTCACCTAATTTAATTTCAGTGAATCGCTGAATTTCTTTACTGTTCTGTTTTTTTATTTTCTTCATACATGGGTATTAGATAACTTTGTTTCAAATAGTCAGACTGATCACTTATGTACTACACTCGTTTCTCCTGTCTTTCGTATAGTCCGCCTTTTTTCGTTTCTGTTCTTAGAATAACATTTAAAATAATTCCTCTTAATATTGGCATATTTCCTTAGTAAGTACACGCCATAAATGGCGATCTTCATCGTCTTTACCATGATCATTATCATCCCTATTACATACGCCCCTGCACGAGACAAAGACGACGACTGTTTTCTGGGGAGCTTTTTTTGCGACAAAGGCTGATTCCTGGACGCTGTCGGCTCCGCAGAGTGAAGTCGCAGGAAAGGCCAGCCGTCGTCGGTGCCCCTGGCTCCGCTTCAGCAAAGCACCGCCATTAAGTGCCTAGGAAGCATTCAGGGCCTGTTCGTACAGGCTGCGCACCAGCAGCAGAAGCAGCGATGGCAGTTCCCGATGAGGCCTCGCATCGCGGCATGGTGGGTGCATCGTTGAGCAGCGAGGTGCAACACTGCTACCAGCGGCGATCGCACGTTCCGCCACCGCCAAGTGCCTTGATGCCGTTCGCACAAGAAAAGAGGCGTTCGGTGGCCGCCATGAATGCGAACGAAAACAACCAGCGCATTAGCAGCCGCCTGGCAAAGCTGCGGCTTCCTCTCCGCGCCGCCGACAAGGAGCCCCTCCAGCGCAAGGTAGCCGAAGCAGTCGCCGTCCACCGAAGAAAGTACCCGGACTACGCGCACCACCCGCGTGAGGCCCGCCGGCGCAAGGAGCAGGAACGCATTGCCAAGCAGGTTACCAGCAAGCTGAACAACGACAGATCCTGGGTCAAGGAGCAGCAGCCGCTTACTTCCTTGGTCACGGCCCAGGGTCCAGGCAGCCCGAAGTTCCAGCAGCAGCTACATCCGCCACCATTGCCACCGACGCCAAGAAGCACACACGGTGCTATCAGCGGTGCTGCTCGAGTCAGCACTTTGGGCTCCTGTCAGGGAACGGTGGCCTGTATGCCGACGGCCACTGTCCCGGCCACGACCAAGGATCCCGAAGAACAAATGGTGCCTGTAAAAGTGACTGCTTTAAGAGCTTTGGCTGAATTTTCGAAGAGGCAGTCGAAACATTTCCACAATTATGCCGAGCTCACCTTGATCAACATCTTCAGAACATTAAAGCAGCCCGAGAGACAGAGGTGAGCCGTGCAGCCAAGCTGTGTTCTATCGAGGCTGCTGCTGCGCTACCCCCCGCGCAAACAATGCGTATCCTGCACTTGCTCATCGGGGAGTCGGGTGACCAAGACGTTGTCATCGCTGCAATCAAGGGGATGTCGCCGACTCATGGAAGTGCATCCTAAAGGATAATTGTGCAGCTTCTGCGTTAGATGATGCCGGTTTTGCTGAAGGCATATGATCACAGTGAGAGTTCTGTACGGAAGCGGCAGTATTTTGATGGTGACGCTGCATGGCGTGGTCGGCGGTGAAGTGATGAAGCCATACTTTGCTTCCCTTATGTGATGCAAGAGGGCACAGGGCAACAGCAACGGAAGCACACCTGGCTCCCCTACACATAAAGAATCTTCCTCCAGATACCACTTAAGTGCGTGTGGGGGTCGGGAGGGGGGGGGGGGCAAGCAGCACCTCCCAAGCCATTCTTCCAGTTGGGCTGCCACCATTGCTGCGCTGCTGCTTTGCCAATAACTGTGGCCCTATGCTTTAATTCTTGAAGCAACTCCAACGCGTACCTGTTAGTAAAACGTACCGATTTATTCTGCAATCAAAAACGTACTATACGCTTAGCGCACGAGTGTCGCTCTTCATGTAGTCCTCAGATCAAACATTCAACATTTAAGAGTTCGTAAGAATATAATATTCACATGAAACTTATTACCTTCCTGTATGCAAAGGAATGCCGTACTGCTGTCAAAAGAGATGTCTGTCTGGCCGGACATGACCATGGACACGGCATTTTCATTAAAAAGAATCAGGCAGAAACGCCTGTGGGAGTTAACCTAAAGTATGCGTAGGCATTTGCTACTTAAGCAAGCGTTTGTGTGTCTGCTATAATGACGAGAAACGCCGCGAAAGTCTTACAGGCAAACGGAGAAACGCGGTTGCAACGCGTTTGTTGCTCTTAGTCACTATCATCGTCACCATAATTCATGACTCCTGGTGCTGCTGTTTCTCGCTCATCCCTGGTGCCTCCTTGAGTTGTTTCTGTCGTAACCTAAACTTCCGGTGACGCTCTGCATGCTTGCTACGGTAGCGAAACACGATAGCCGTGTGGTTTTGCACCCCCCTGGGAGAACGGAGGGGCCGGCAAATTGTTTCTCGCCTGTTTTTCTTTCGAGACAGTGACCGTTCGTTTGTGCATGAAATGTTGCAGCTCCGATTCGTTAATTTTCTTCCTAATATGGTGGTGTCACATGCTAAAGATCTCCCACAAGTTCCATGGGGCTTTCTCGAGGAGGTAGTTGACTCATGTCTTTTCTTGAAGGATAGGTTCAGCCGGGATTACATTTTGGCTACGAGTCGAAAGCAATTTCTGCTGCACTGGCAGAGTTGATTTTCGCAGATTCTTTGTATTGGGCACCTTATTTAATTCGTCCTTCGGAAATTGCCTTCGGAAACATTACCTGTTAGAACCAGGTTGAACTCGAGGACCTGCTTTGTGCCGTTGTGCACGAGCTCTAGACTCTGTCCACGTGCTGAAACCATAGATTACTGCTTCATAGATTGCACGGATGCTTTATTTTCGGGGGATATTCTTCCACGTACACTGAAAAAGGACATTGACATCAGAGGCGGGCCTCCTTATGAAATGTTCATAGTACTGGCTTTATACAACCCATGGAGATCTAGACTATGTCATCGTCATGAACAAATAACGCGATCTAGAAGTTACTTCTATCGTAAAAGTGCAGCTTATATGATAAGTCTGTACGCTGCGCCGGAACCTCCGCTTGACTGGATGCACTTGTTGGACGTATGTGTGTGCTTGCCCGGATTTTAAGTGTGTAGCTATGTCCACTCTGTTATATCTTCAGTTTTGTTTTCCATGTAATGAGCAAAGAGAAGGAAAAAAGAATAGGTAGCGCAGTGATTAAGACAGCTGTATTTGAATAAAAATGTCGCCTGTTCAAAGCTCACGGCACCAGATTCTTAAGACGGTGACAAGAACTTTTATTGGTCCTGAGAAACTGTGGCCAGGGGGTTATGTTTATATTAATTTATTGTATATGTTTCCATGTTTTATTAACCTAATTTTTTCATTTATGTAAATTTTGTTTTATTTTATTAATACACGATTTTCTTTCTGCTGTGAAAGCGTCACGGCGTTACTGACGGTTTCCTTTAGTGAGTCGACATAGAAATGCTTACGTATATAAGATTGCGCAGATCGCACGCGCACTGTGGGAAGCTATGTTGTGCGAAGCATTTTGCAGGTACCTGGCTGTCCAGCATTGTTTCGGTTTCCGCAGTGCGATTCCAGGTGGAATAGCGTGTTCCTGCAATTGAGTAGTGATGTGTGTGAGCAGCGAGTATATGTCTGTGTGACGGCAGTGGCACGATGACAACAACGTTGTAGTCGATCCTATGACAGGAATAACATGAGCTGTGTGCCGGCCGTTCGATGTGATCCTACGAAAGATGTGGTCGTTGGGTTCTGCATAAATATTAGACGAACGCAAACGTGAGAAATTCAGAATGGCACGTGGTTGTTTCATGTGGCTGTTTCAACATGTGGCTGTTTCATGTGGTGCGCGTTAAAACAACGATCGCATTGTACTTTGGCGAAGAAACGTTAAAAATTTATTAATTTGCGCAATGATGAAGTCGGTACAACATCGTGTAGTTTGTGCGCAACGTAAAATGATAGGGGGAATTTACTGTAAAAAGTGGGCGGGTCCATGCGATACTGGAGTCTAAGACGGCGCCTCAAAGCGCGAGCTGTCACAAGGAAAGAAGACGACAAAGTGGCGCGGGGTGCATGCGCCGAGTGTTTCAAAGAGATGGCCGGCTTTGGAACGCGAAAAACACGCTTGTTATCTTGGCTACGAGGAAAGACAAAGCAAAGAAAAAGATCGAGGCCACATGGATGCAGCACTCGGCTGGCGTGCTCGTCGGCAGAGGTTCGATTCCCACGTCGGTCCTACAAAATTAATATTTCATTTTTCTTAATGGGAGGCGAAACAGGAACCTACTTATCGCAAAGTGCCAAAATGAGCCAAAGAATGCTTCAAATTGCAGTAACGTCGATCTAAGTCGCTTAACTTGATAAAGCCCTTCTAACGCGTACATCTCCAACGTTGAACTGATATCTTGGAAACTTGTATTTGCAATATTAAAAAATTCGTCGACGATTACGCTACTCGCTAGTGCGAAATTTGAGCGCAGCTCGATAAGTGTTTTCAATTCGCGATATTTTGGCTGCCGCGGACAATCTGTCTCATGCGGCACGTTGCAAACGGAGCGAAGTGTGGCGCGACGGCCTCGCAAATGTGGAGATCGTGAGAGCCAGCGCATGGGTGACGCGTGGCCGCGATTCACAGCAACCGCCGACAGACCTCCCAGACGAGGCGCGCCATTGTGGCGCCATCTCGCAGCCATCGTCGCCGCACTACTGTTTTCTTCTCACGCTTTCGCCATACACTCCTCCGCTTTCCACCTCATGGTTCCGCTGCACCTTTTTTCAACGCATCAAGGAAACGTTGCTGATCTGTAGAAGAGGCTGCTGTAAATATGTGAGCAAAATGTTATTCAACGCAATGCAGCAGATAATTCACAATGTCGTGACAAACACAGTGAAAAGTCGCTTGCAATCTCCATGGCAATCTCGTCAGCAGCTACGTTGGAAGCAACCAAGCAGCCAACCAACCGGTATTCGCGGAGCAATGGCGTGATTTTTGTCGTGTCTGAAAGTGTAACAACCTGCGGTATTCAATCAGACAATGTACAAAACTGCCCGTAGTGTGTTGAAGCGTGACACAGAAGCCCCTGAAAAAGAAACCTCTTTCTTTCGGGGGCTTTCAACTGACAGGTTTCTGCTGATGGTGCGGTTACCACTTGTTCACTCAGTTAGGGGTATAGACCGTGTCATGGAAGTTCTTTATAGACGATTTAAGTCAGCAAAACGTTTTCAGTGGCAAACACTATTCACGCGATCAAGCAGGGTCGGACACGAATGCATTTGCATGCAAACGCGCTCAGCGTTGACGCTCGAGAAGTCAGCGCCACTTCGCTGGCAATGGACATCCGTGTAAGCTTGGCGGCGCTGACAAATCGCAAGTTTTCAAACGGGACGCACTACGTTTTTAGAAGGTCGAGCAAAAGCTATTTTCAATGTCCACTCGATTTCGCATTTTTATTTGATCGGTGCACGGGGTCGTCCTTGGTGTTCTCGACGCCTCGCGCAAACGGCTTGCTAAAAAGTCGCAGTTTCGGCCGAAAGGCGAAGCATCGATTGCGATAGCAAATTAGTAGACAGCTATACGAAGTAAAGATAGTAGTTCTATCAGCCGTATAAAGTTGTAAATATTCGCTTACTAACTAAATGAACAAGCACGGTGTCACGCGCGCACAGGTAAACATGAACACATCTTCAGCACACCTCTACCGCACACCTCTACCGGCCACGCAGCACACGCGCCGAGGCTAGGGTGACGAAGTCTGGGACGATGGGCGCCGAAGACGCAGCTCCCGCGACAGCGAATGCGTGCTAGTTGTGCCCGGCCGTGCCCGTGGCTCTCGCGTCCGTAGTTTCCTTGTGTACAACATAGAGGCGTTGCTGCAGCTGCTGGGAGAGGAGGCGGCGGGGCCCACTTGGTGCTAGCTTATTTTAATGCGATCACGTATCGCAGAAAATCCGGCGTCAGCGTCGGCGTGGATGTCGGCGTCCATGGCGGAGAAAATCATCCCCAACTACGCGGACCGCGCAGGCCTTCCGCGTGGAGCAAGGTGTTAGTGAACAAAAATTAAATTTTCACAGTGAAATCCGTCAGAAAAATGGTGAAGTACGACTTAACCACAACCTACAGACATAGTGGCGTCGGATTGTAATTTGAATGTACGAGAAAACATAATGCTGTTACGAGGAAAATCAAACACCAACCCCCTTTTCCTGCATTTATACCATACCAACAACGGCGCGCTCGGGTACATTGCTTGCCAAAATCATATCCAGATAGCGCTCGCATTCTGGGCAGGTCAAATTGGGACTTCACCTGCCTAAAGGCCGTTTCACATGGTGCGACTTCAACAATGCGACTGATGCGACGCCCAGGGTTGCTTGCTCCCAGATTTTGTCGCACACGCCGAATAAATTCCTTTAATGTAATGAAAAAGACATGCACGTTATAATATAATTGACCTCTCTTTATTAGGACCAAGTAATACGTGCGTTTATAATTTAAAAACGCTTAAAAGTTTAATTTCGATTGGAGTGCGCAATTGCAGTTTATGAAGTTCAATGCTAGGAGAAATGGCGGACGTAAACAGCTGTTCGCAGGTGGTCGTTCAGCTGTTCAGCGCTGTGTGCTGTCTCGTGTGTGTTTGATGCCCGTGTCGTTCTTCCTGCGGTACACCAAATTAGAAGAGGACCTATCAATAAGCCCCTATAGCTGTTGTCATCGCATAGGCAGTACTCGGAATTCGGCTACAGCGAAGTCGTCATGCCAACGCAGAGACCCCCAACATTACCTGTGCTTAACGTCAGCTTCTGAAAAAAAGATGTGTGTGTATTGCTCGTGATTGCGCATAAACAGTTCCTGCTCCTAGCAATACTCTAGCACCAAACTTAGCAGCAAGCACCAACCCAAAAGCTCACGTCTGCCCCTGAAGGAAGCCGAAAATGATCTGTGTGTAATTACTGAACTTGCAATGAAATTTCTGTTGTGAACGTTAACCTTAGCGCCAGCCTGGTTCGTCCGTCTCGGCGCGTGTGCTGTAACTATTCATACAAGTGCTCTCTGAATATTTCGAAAGGCGTAAAAGCTGACACCACATTTTTCTAGGAGCTGCAGTCAGTTGTTTACGTAGTATCATATCATTGTGACAGACATGGGCGTCGTCTACTTTCTCGTCCTGTTTCTCGCGCTGTAATGTGATGTGAATGTGAATCAAGAAGCTTAAGTCAATATGCTGCAGTACGTAGTGCAGCCGCGTAGCCCCACGGCTAACATTAAAATACCTTGTTAGGAGTAGGTTTGTTTGTTTAATGACAAAATTTTGTATTCATAGTGGCAAGTGTAAAGTAAGAAGCTATCGAAACTTTCCGCTAATAGCATACGTGTGATTCTACCTCCCTCAGCACATCTTAAAAGTGAGGCTGAAACCCCAGATAACCAAAAACATATGCAACTGGAGCACGTTCTATGGTTCCTTTCCTGGAAATGCAAGCCAGCATCTCAGTCTGTTAAGCTACTCATGTACTTAACCTGTATTAGACCAATGTTAGAGATTGCTAATTGGAGCCATTTGAAACTAGATTTGACCAAAATGAGAAAGTGCAAGGAAAGCGTCAAGGTACAATCCAGTCTGGTATTCCCAAACCGATTGTATTAGCAACTCTTTATGCCTCCCTGAATTGCCTGCGTTAACCCAATGCTGAAAACAGGGGAAGCTGACTCCGTTTGTTGCTGTTGAAAAGCTGCTAGAATCTCAATAGCAGACTACTTATGTTATGAGGGAAAGTGAGGGGCACTGACAATATCTCTAAGCTTTTGTATGAGCTTTCACCTTGAACGAGAATGGAATAAAAATATTTACCTTTGGAAGTCTCAGAATTCAAACACTCTGAAAATTTTGAGGAGCCACTATAAATTTTTGAGATATCGACAGTAAGGAGTGTGCTGAAGTACAAGTACACACTCAACACACTTGGTTAGCGTGGTTGCGTGGCCAGCTGCGAATGCAAAAGCGTCCACAGCTGCTACCTCGAGGTAACTGCTAGGTTGCACGAGTGTTTCTCCTATAGCCCATGTACCTGGCAAGGGGAATGGTTATGCGTAGTCCCATTGCAGCATTGGCCTGTGCTTTTTCTTTTTTTTTCAATAGGTGGTGGCAAGCTTATTCCGTCTGTTTATGTATTTATCATTTTCGTGCAACCTATGTGCATGTGTTTGTATCATATTCTGATTGTTATACGTGCTGCGATGCAAGCATATTTTTTAAAAAATAAATTGCACCACAGTCATTTATTATGCTTTGTGTTGAAATGTACAAAATGTGGCACCCCAGTAATGGCCAGGACAGCCAGCAGGATTGGCAAAAAATATGATGTAGATGCAATGCACTTGCTTGAATCGACATGAGGCGAAGCTTTCACGCAACGGTCAGTTCAACACTAGAAAACGAACTGCAGTGTGTACAGTTGTCCTCATTTCACCCGATGCAACACGTACTCTTATGCAATGTTTCCTTATTCACCGCACAGGTCATATTAGTGTAATGGATACATAGCACGGTGAACACACTCAAACGTCGGTTCACTAAGACTTCGAACTAACCACGAGTCTTGAGTTCGTGTGAGCCTGACTGAGTAGAATTTTGGTGAATACGGGTAAAAGCAAGCTCGGTTGGGTAAACTTTTAGTGAATATTGTCATGTGGTAGTTAGGGGAAGCTCATCTGAGGATAATTTTAGTGAATATGAGTCCAAGCAAGCTCGGCAAGTAGATTTTTGGTGAATGTGAGTCGGAGCAAGCTCGGATAAGTAGAATTTTGGTGAATATGACTCTTAGCAAGCTCGACTGAGTAATGATGGCATATGGTTATACGAGTTTATGCAGTAATACATGAAAGTGGAGATTCATTGGCAACATTTCCTCCATCTTTGTGGGCAATACCTATGCCTCGTGATGAGTCTGCACACTTTATGAGCTGTGGACATGCAAGACCCACCCACACTTGAAAAGATGCTATCTTTCACACAAAGGAATGCAACCGACTGACTTCACTGCACAATTTTGATCTGCTTTTGTTTAATGAGTTATCTACTGCTTATAAAAACCAGGTGTTTGCCTGCTTTTCGCACTATTGCATGTGTTATACAGGAAGTAGAGACAGAGAAACAAGAAAAGGCAAGGATGTTTATGGCGACGTAGTTTCTTAGAGTACTGCGATATGTTACAACCAGCCTAAACAAAAGTAATTCGATGCACTGAAGTAACCGAAATATGCAATTACATTTTAATGTGAGGATTAATACAGATGCAGTAAGGATACAAAGTCTGCTACACACTGAAGGTTTATTGGTTACTGTGCAGGAGAAAAATGATACATCATAAAAAATGAGAAAAGAACTGTTTAAATATTGCTTCGAAAACAAATTGACAATACTGTTTATTCCCAGTCAAAGCGTTAAATATGCTATTGTAGAACATTCACTGCGATATATACTTTGCACGTTCGCTTTGCGCGCTTGAAAAGCAGTCGCGTCTCGCAGCGGAAGTAACAGAACCTTGAAATGAGATAATTTATTGGGGAAAATGCTCATGAAAGCCCAAACCAACCGACTGCAACTATATGGTCGAGCGTATAGCGTGACCTATTGACCGTAGCATTTGTCCGTAGTTGCATATTCTTTAAATTATTCCGTCCGTAAAAGCATACCACGCTAAAACTGTGGCGTTTTTGTATATCGCGAGTTGTCTTTACAACCAGAAAATTAGGACGACATCCGAAGGCCATGCCTTCTCGTGAGGGACACCTCGTAGTATTTACCAACTCGCAGTGCCTGTGAATAACGGGAAATCACGCAGAAGTACGTACCATCAGCACCCGAAGCCAACATAAAAAACAGCGTCGCGTGATTAGCAACGTAGCGTGTCAACAAATGCATAGAAATCACAGAACCGAATCCGACCTACGAGTTTTTATCTGCACTCTTCGCGTGTCGGTGGTGATAATACGAGCCGATTGCGCAATCCACGGCTCCACTCAAATAATTCCACTGTTCGAGGCTTGTTGAGCCAACATTTAGAGACAAAAAAGTATCTATAAACGTTGTGTCGTGCGACCGACGCCATTTTCCAAAACAGACCGCGAAATAGCTCTCGGCGCAATTTCGACGGAAAATCACAGCGATCACTGCGACCTTGCGACGCTGCTACCAACCGTTTCGTCACAGCCGAAAATCAAAGAATGGGCCCTGCGACTGCGATTTTCATCGCATGCGACGGAAATAGCTCCATGTGAAACTGCCTTAATGCGTTTTTGACACGCACGCGCGTCGGGGCAGGAGCAAACAATTGATAAAAAAATTAAAAAAGGTGCTAGGGCCTTCACATTTTAATATAAGGCAACTTATATTGCACCTGGAAAAACCTCTTTCCAGCAATACATTTCTGTTTAAAAGTGAAGCCGACTTTAAGAGTATCGGTGTAAGCTTGGTCTTCGTAAGCTGGCTTTCCCACGTTCTCTGTTGCAGTGAAAATGACTTAAAGAAAAATGCGATGCGAATGGGACCCGATAACGCTATCGCGAAGCTTCAGCGTCCTCCAGTTCTTTTTTCAGGGGCTATATCTGGCCGCTCGACAACAGCGTGCTCGGCTTTGCCTCTGCAAGTGACGTCACTCCAGGGGCGTTGCGACGAGAGGTAAAGTCCCTAGAAAAGCACCGCCATCTACTCTTTCCTCCGCCGCCTCCTCTCCTAAAGCGCTTGGTTTTTTCTTTACTTTTTGCTTGCGAAAGCCAAGTCGACGGTGGCGCACCTAGAAAGTCCACGTTCAAGCTTTCAGTCCGGGCGCGCGCCGCCGCCGCCGCCGGCGACTGCGGCTGCGCAGAGGACTTTCAACATGGCTCTGAGGCGGAAATAGAAAATATAAAGAATTGAAAAGCGCGCGCTATCATCGTCCAATCGGAGATACAGGAGAGAGAGAAGCGGCGTTTATCAAAGGATGGCGGTACTTTTCTTATATAGGGACTTTAACGAGAGGCAGCCCGAGTGCCCATGTGGCGTCGGGTGAGCGATGCACACGCCTGAACGGGAAGCAGCGCCGTAAAGAGAGAAAAAACAAACGAGAACGACCGATATTTAGGCGCGGCCTTGCACCCTTGCCAACCCCTTGTGTAATTTCCAGCGCGCCATTGGAGCTGTTTGGTGTGACAGCTAACTCTATCTGCGGTTATAATAGAGGCATCGAAAAATTTTTGCGAAAGCTTTTTCACGTACGTGGAATGTGCGACAGGCGTTTTATACTATAGATACCACTGAAACGTGGGCCAAACGGGATGTGTAAATGTCTGGGCACGGGAGCATACTTTGTCTATATAAAGAACAAAAGGTATGCGCATTTACCTGCGCATTGCATGGTTTGTTTGGCCGGCAGACGTGAGTCACTACTACATGAGATTAAGATAATTTGGAGAAGTGGTGATACGTTAGCAAGAGAACTTTTGGAGGCTTATCACATAAAAGAGAGAGGCATGATTTGAATAAGTGATACGTCGGTTTTTCTGTTTGACAACGAGATGCAGCTGATAAAAACGTCACGGTAATCGCTCGAGGCGACATAAATGCAGGTATGTAGCATTTGTTGAATTTCAGCGGTCTGCTGTAAGTTTACTGCCCCACCTTTCTTTTCCTACATTTCTTTCTAAGTCTTTATTTACTGTTTGCGCAACAATGTGTTCCTCATAAACCGGAGTACCTAAAATTTAAATATCCCCGTCTTGAAATAATAGGAAGGTTCCTTTGGAGACATGCCATCAGTGGTGGCGACCACGGGATGGCGGCTGCTATGGGGTAATGAGTCGCTAAAAGAGAAAGATCTATTAATGAACTTTTAAACTATTAGTTCCAGTGGGCTCATCGTAATTGCGAAATTGAAGCGAGTTCTCCGTACCAGTCATCGACTTTCGGATCTGGAAAAATGCGATTACCCGCTGGACTGTGGCACGACGAATTTCGGCTCTTCACGCGCGCGACACCGAAACCGGGAGGCTGCCGCGAGTGCAGAGCCGCGCCCCTCGAGACGGCGTTCTGTGAATCTCACCCAGCAGTGGGCAGCCAGTGCTCTGCGACAGCGAGGATCCGCACCGCGCTGGACGATTCTTCGGCCCCGAAAAACACCGCAACCAACGGCTTTAAAAGGCGAAGCAACAAAGATATATTTCTTCGAAGCAATACCTGTGTAGTGAAGAAGAGGAATAAGAAGCGCTCTTGCATCTGCCGCTGTGCACGCGAAGCCTTGGCATGGACTTAACAGAACCTAATATTCTTTCGTTCGGGGCGTCCACTTTGGGATTCAGCCACAGGCATGCTTGCTTCGCCGTCCAAACGTTCCTTACAGACTCCAAACGAATACCCTGCTGAATTCTATCCTTTTTTTGTACTTTCAAATTAATGATTACTCATTCGATATGACTTTCTTGATTTACTTTAACATATAACTCTACGCTATTCAATAGTAATTTCATAGATATTCGGAAATGTATCCTCCATATTAATTTGGAATAATCCACCCATTTCTTGGCCAATCCCCCTCCGTGGGTAGGAGCCACAGGTGTGATAGGCTACAACAACAACAACAACACGCGATCAGCGTTCGTGGACTATCTCGATTGTGTGAGACGTCAATGCCGTCTAATAAATCGTCGCACTACATTTGGTGGAAGGTGCTGTAATCCCCGACCTCACCCTGGAACTTCGCAGCCGAACGTTGCCGACTGCTTCAGTCGCTACCATGCTCGAGCCTACCGACCATCAGCCTGCAGCTTCCGCCACTCCCATCATCTGCGGCGCCGTCCAGCGGCAGCGGGACCCTCCTGTCTTTAGCGGAGCCGGTGAGACTGACGTGGAAGATTGGCTCTCTACCTACGAGCGCGTCAGCGACCACAACAAGTGGGATGACCGACGAAGTTACGTAGCGTCATCTTCTATCTTGCTGACGTTGGGAACCTCTGGTTCCACAATCATGAGCGGGAACTCCAAACCTTGTCCGCTTTCAAGACAGCTTTCGCGGAAGTCTTCGGCCGTCCAGCCTTGCGAAAGCTTCGTGCTGAACAGCGGCTACGCCAGCGCGCTCAACAGCCCGGCGAGACGTACACCAGCTACATAGAGGATGTCGTGGATATTTGCGCCCGCGTCGATTCCACCATGAGTGAAGAGGACAAGGTGAAGCGCATCCTCAATGGCATCGAGTACGATGGATTTCAAATGCTTCTCGCACGAAACCCTTCATCTGTCGCTGCTGTCGTCACTCTTTGCCCGAGCTTCGATGAGCTGCGTCGACAAAGGGTCCTTGCGCGCAGCGCTGTTGCACCTGGCCACTCTCTCTCGGGCCTCACGCTTCCCTCCAACAAAACGCCCGAGTCCTCACTCTCCGTTCAGATTAAGGATTTTATTCGTGAGGAGGTGGCACGCCAACTGTCTATGCTGCCTCTCAGCGATCGCCCTCTAAAGCCTGACACATCTCTGGCTGCTCCCATTAGAAGAGCCATTCGCGAGGAACTTGCCGAATCGCTACCTTTGGCTCAACCCTGTCCTCCCGTGGCTGCACCTCTGACCTATGCCGCTGTCGCAGCGTGACCTGCTCCGCCGACATTCGCGTTTCCTGCGACCATGCGACCTCAACCAGTGCCTACTCCCGCGTCGCCTCCTATTCCGCCTCGAAGCCAAGTTCTGAACCTTTGGCACACTCGACAACCGACCAATTTGTTTCGCTTGTGGTTTCGCCGGCCATGTCGCGCGCTTCTGCCATCGTCGCATGCCACCTGCTAACCCTGCTGTCGCAACACCTTGGTATGGCTATCCCCATGATGCTACCGGGCATTCCATGCATCCCAACCCCGAGTATTCGCCGTCTCCTCGACGTCCTTTCGGCAACCATCGTTCTCCGTCACCGCGTCGTCTCTCGCTTTCCCCCTAACGTCATCGCCAGTCACCTAGCGAGGGGAACTAGTTGCTGCAGTTCTGCAGGCAGGAACTGCCAACTTCGCGACTTCTACAAGGCCTGCACAGGCGCCACGCAATTTACTGGACGTTTTGGTTGAAGGAACAGCCACAATTGCGCTTATTTATACTGGGGTTGCACTTTCTGTAATGGACGAAAAGCTTTGTCGTAAGCTCCGCAAGGTCACCACGCCGTTGTCTGGTTTGCAACTGCGCACCGCGAGTGCGCAGCATGTAGCACCGCTTGCTCAATGTACCGCAAGGGTGGTCATTGCCGGCATTGTTTGTGTGTAACCCGTATCAATCCCCTGTGACCTTACTGCGCGGAGAATCACTTGGTCGTGTTCAGCCCCTTGACCAGCTTCACATTCTCGATACTTCCAACGACACGGCCTGTTATGAGCTCGACGCCCTCACTTCTCCCTTGCTGTGCGAATCATCAACATCATTGTCGCCATCTTCGTCATCAGACGTTCTTGAATCTGCCTTGGACGCCGATCTGCCACCTCCGTACCGCCAGCAAGTTCTCGCGCTACTTCAGAATTTTCGTTCATCGTTTGATTGCGACCAACCATCCCTGGGACGTACGGCGACCGTTACTCACAGCGTCCACACTGGTTCCCATCCACCATTACGCCAGCGACCATACCGCGTGTCGGCAATTTACCGTAATGCCGCTCGGGCTCTGCAACGCGCCTGCTACTTTCGAGCGTATGATGGACACCATCCTTGGTAACTACAAGTGGAAAACATGTCTGTGCTACCTTGATTATATCGTCGTGTTTTCGCCCGATTTCCCGACGCACCTCGTTGGCTTGCGTGATATACTTACCTGCCTCACCTCTGCTGGCCTCCAACGCCACATCAAAAAGTGCCGTTTTGCTGCCCGCAAGTTAACAATATTGGAACACGTTGTTTCGAAGGACGGTGTGCTTCCGGACCCAGCCAAACTTGGCGCGGTCGCAGAATTTCCGATGCCCACTACTCTTAAGGCACTCCGCAGCTTTATAGGGCTCTGCTCTTATTTTCTGCGTTTTGTGTGCAATTTTGCAACTATCATCGCACCACTGACCAATTTGCTTACCGCTAGCGGAGGCATCTCCGCGTGTTCAAATTCGTGTGACGAAGCCTTTAAGCAACTACGCCGCCTACTTACTTCGCCGCGGCGTGCCTCATAATCAGAACTGGTTTTGGCACGTAAAACCCCAGAAAGAAGAAGTACTTACTTCGCCGCCGATTCTTCGGCACTACGATCCCACAGCGCCCACAGAGCTACACACGGACGCCAGCGGCATCGGACTTGGTGCAGTCCTAGCCCAACGGAAAGATGGCTACGATGAGTACGTCGTCGCATATGCGAGCCGCACTTTAAAGAAGGCAGAAGCCAACTACTCTGTGACAGAAAAGGAGTGCTTGGCCATTATTTGGGCTCTCGTCAAATTTCGTCCATACCTATATGGTCGCCCTTTTGACATTGTTACCGACCACCACCCCCTTTGCTGGATGTCTTCGTTGAAAGATCCGTCAGGTCGCCTCGGCCGCTGGGCACTTCGCTTACAAGAATATGACATCCGCGTTGTCTACAGATCAGGCAGAAAGCACTCTGACGCCGATGCGCTGTCCAGATCGCCGACACTTTCCGATGTGGCTTCAGTGTCAACGCCTTTCGCATCCATGTCGACCATCAACATCGCTGATATGCCGGACGAAAAGCGTAAGGATCCCCTGCTTTCCGCTATGCTGAATTTCCTCCACGATCCATCCGTCACACCCTCTTCTCGAACACTTCGTCGCCAAGCCGCTCACTTTGCTGTTCGCGACAACGTTCTTTACCGCAGAAACTATTTGCCTGATGGTCATAAATGACTGCTTGTGATACCACGACACATGCGTACCGACATATGCGCTTATTTCCATGCTGCTCCTCATAATGGTCACGGCGGCGTTCTGAAAACGTATACTCGGCTGAGGCAGCGTTTCTACTGGCACGGCATGTATCACTTCGTGCGCCAGTACGTGCGCGCTTGCACGGCGTGCCAACGGCGTAAAATTCAACAGCGCCCTCCTGGCGAGTTACAGCCGCTCCCCTGCCCGGCCCGGCCATTGATCGCGTCGGCATAGACCTATACAGACCACTTCCCTGCAGTTCCTCGGGTAACCGACGGATAATTGTAGGTGTCGAACACTTGACGCGCAACGCCGAGACTGCCGCACTCCCGGCGGCCTCTGCGCGCGAAGTTGCCTTCTTCATCTTGCGGAACTTCGTTCTTCGACATGGAGCACCACGCGAACTGCTCAGCGACCGGGGGCGTCTGTTCCTGTCCGAAGTAATACAAGCCCTTCTTGCTGCATGCAACATCGTTCACCGCAAGTCTACCTCCTACCATCCGCAAACGAACGGCTTGACAGAGAGGTTCAACCGCACACTCGGTGACATGTTGACTATGTACGTTGCCTCGGATCACAGTAACTGGGACACTGTTTTGCCGTTCGTAACGTATGCCTATAATACGGCCACACAAGCTACCACTGGCTTTTCGCCATTCTTTCGGTTATATGGCCGCGAGCCTTCGTGTACAATGGACGCGCTGCTCCCATACCGACCCGACGCTTCTGAATGTACGCCATTGTCTGAAGCTGCCAAATACGCAGAGGACTGTAGGCAGCTCGCTCGTACCCTTACGATCGCCGCTCAAGGCCGCCAAAAGCTGAGGCATGACAGTAACGTGCCTACACCACATTTTCCGCTTGGTTCCCTTGTTTGGTTGTGGATCCCGCCTCACAGTCCTGGCCTTTCAGCCAAACTTCTTGGACGCTATGATGGCCCTTACCACGTCATCGACCATACCTCCGCTGTCAACTACGTTGTCGATCCTGTGACGCCATCACACGACCTTAGACATCGCGGGCGTCACACGGTTCATGTCAGCCGACTTAAGCCATACTATGACCCCCTGATCATTCCTACGCCGTAAGTCGCCAGGATGGCTAATCTTCTCTCCCGTGGGCCATTGTAGTGAAGAAGAGGAAGAAGAAGCGCTCTTGCATCTGCCGCTGTGCACGCGATCAGCGTTCGTGGACCATCTCGATTGTGTGAGACGTGATTACCATCTAATAAATCGTCGCACTACACCTGGAATAAGCTTCAAACGGCGGGCCAGTTTTTTTTTTATTTATTTATTCTGCCGACGATATTGAAACCAGAGAAGGAAGATGCTCGAAGCTCGACATTTACAGATTGGAGTACGAATAAATATTCTGGCAATACTGTCATATATATGAGTGCCCGCGGTCATCGAGTGTGATTGGATCATGTCTGCCTGTGCGCGCTCGCACCGTGCTGGTTAAATTACGTTGCAAGTTTATACGGCCGATAAAACTACTATCCTTACTTCATATGGCTCTCAACGCATTTGCTATCGCAATCGTTAGATCGCCTGCGAAACTGTGGCTTTTTAAGAGGTGGCCGCGGAAAAAAATTCGCTCAAAATTTCACCCCGCGTAATAAACGCACCCCCCCCCCCCAACTTCAAGCATATTCTTCCGCAAGAAAGTATATGCTCATTATTTGAGTAAATACAGTATATAGCACAGGCCTCCTCTGATAGAAGAGGAAGTGAAAAATGCCTTCTTTCTACTGACGCGCCGTACTTCAAGCTCCCCTGTACGCTGGCGCCGGAGTTCAATCTAGATGGAAACGCGTCTATAACTATTTTACGGCTATTACTCGCATGTAATTTCGTTCCCATAACGCGTAAATATATGCTTACGAAAATACTTGGGAATTGAAGTATGGCAACACTGCCACATTCAAGTGAAAGTCTGTGTGCAATTAAACGTGAAGTTGGGAGTACTGGGACTAGAAATATATATCTCCTGAGCATTTTATTGTTTGTGTGAATGCGTACATTTGGGACAAGGTTGTACCACACGTATTCAGGCAGAAGCGATGCGAATTACGGTGGAAAGAATCAGAAGTTGCGATCATTCAAGTGGTGGTGCAAAAAGGGAAAACAAAACGCACAGCGCACGCTCGACTTCGTCTTTTGTTTTCAATTCGTTTTTTTTTTGGAGCCCTTGCATTTGCGGTAAGCTCTATAAGTAATATGTGGTGTCCAAATCCGAGCCCCCAGTGAACGGTACTTTCCAGCAGCGTAACCTAGTGTTAAGGCATTGCTATTGCAGACAGCATATGCAAAAAGCAAATGCAAGAGGCGGAAACAAATCATGATAACCATGTTTTGCAGAATAAATGTTAATGGCAACCATGCCGTGTTTCTGGCCCTTCCATTTGCTTTCGGTGCTTTCAAAACACAGACGCATAGCCTTCGAGGTTGCATGGTTTCCGCTATTCCACGAGAGCTGTCGCAGGAGTTGCGATTTGGACACCACCTGTTTCTCCAGAGCTAGTTGTTTAATGTCGACGCCCTGTAAAGTATGCCATTTGTAATTTCTGAGATGGCAACCAAGGCTATTACGCTCTAAATTCATTTCATTAGATCGAACTCTGCTATTTTGATGCACTTAGTCTTGGGTGCAGTGCCTTTCGCTTTTCGGACAAATGAACATTACCAGAATCGGTCTACTAACTTTGGAAACAACGGCGAAATTCCGGCCTCCCAAAAGGAAAGGCTCAGAGATAGCGTCGTATTGCGTTGTATGTGGCAACCTCGGGACGGCGCGATCTCAGAATCCATGCACCGTCTAACGAACACGCAGCTATTTTCCGCAATTTTATTAGGTTGGACACCACCTAACGGATATATCAATTTTGCCTATCATTCCATCTCTTCTTTCATTACTGCGAGCAAGCCACATAGACAACGAAGCAGAGCTCATACATTTGAGGGCAGAGCGGGAAAGAAAAAAGTAAACCCATTTCCACTCAATGTGAAATCTGCTGAAACAGCGGATCTGTGGTTCTCTTGTGTTTCTCTGATTTTGTGGGATTTTCTGTCATTACCTGGGAGTTTCTGTGAGTTTGTGGGGGTTTCAGTGATTATGTTTGTTTTCTAGTGGTTTTCGTGCGATTATGGGTGATGTTAGAGATGGATGATGCGTGACAGCGGTGGACAGACGGACGGCGCAGCCTCGACCTAGAACAGCTCCGCTCTTAGAAGTACCAGAAAGCTCGCCTTCCCGCATAGCGTTCGCGGCTTATTAAGGTGGCATAAGCTCGGCAACTGTGTGGTCGGTCTACATAGTATTGCTTCGCGCGTCGCCGGTCTGCCAGTCGGTGCGGTGATCGGTGCGATGCCTCAATGTATCGCGTAATGAAGACACTTATAGAATTACGCTCAAATTTCGCATTAGGGAGTTTCGTAATCGTCGGTAATTTTTTAAAGAAGCAAGTCCGTGCAAATCTGTGTAGCTTCACATTAGTTCTCTGTTCATAATTTATTTCACTGAATTTAATTTCAGCGAATCTCTTACAGTATTTACTGTTTAGTTTTTTATTCCCTTCATAAAAAGGTATTTATAACTTTGTTTCAATTAGACTGCTCACGTATGTACTACGCTCCTTTCACCTGTCTTTCGTATAGTCTTCCTTTTTTTCGTTTCTGTTCTTAGAACAACATTTTAATTACTTCATCGTAAACTTCGTCCTGCCGCCCAAATATTTGCACATTTCGTTGGTGAGCACGCGCCATAAATGGGGATCTTCATCGTCGTTACCATCATCATTATTATTATTATTACGTACGCTTCTGCGCGAGACAGAGAAGACGACGACTCCTATCTGGGCAGCTCGTTCTTCGAGAATGGTCAGCTCACGTTGATTTAGAAAGCCGCATTCGACTCGCAGGACAATCAGGAGATATATCGGCATTGGTAACTTTAGATATTGCAAAAGCATATGACAGTGTCGAACATGAAATTTTAATTTCTCGATTAGTTAGCTGTTCTGTTCCAGACTATTTAGTAGCCTGGATACAAGAGTTCCTTTTCGATAGAGAATTTTTTTGTTTCAAGGATGGGGTGACATCGGATACGTATAAACAGACGAGAGGCGTACCACAGGGATCAGTTCTTTCGCCACTTTTGTTCAATATTTTGTTATCTTCTGTGCCAATCCATCAGGATGTACAACTCTATCTCTATGCTGATGACATTGCATTTTTCTCATCAGCAAGGGATATTAATACGTTATACCAAATTTTGCAATCTTACTTGTCTGAACTCGAGTCCTGGCTGGACGGCATGTCTTTTTCGCATAACGTAAAGAAATGCGCTCTACTGGTGTTTCCATTGTCAAATCCTGTCTCTATTTCTCTTCATTATCGTAATCAGCCGATTCCGCAAGTTCCAACTTTGAAGTACTTAGGGATAACTTATGATGGTAAGCTAAACTGGCAGCAGCAAATAGAAGCAAATGCTAATAAAGGAGAACGTGCAATGGCATTGTTGCGCCGGTTCAGCAATAAAAACACAGGGATGCGTAGATCCACGTTGCTGATGATTTATAAGCTTTACGTCCGCCCCATTCTAGAATTTGGTTGTGTTCTTTTTTCAGGATGTGCAGCATACAAGCTAAGACCTTTAATTCTACTGGAAAGGCAAGCGCTGCGTCTCTGCCTCGGGCTGCCAAGTTTTGTGGCTAATAATGTTCTTTATCTGGAGTCTGGAATTATTCCGCTTGATTCCAGATTTAAGCAACTTACTGTCCTGACTTTCCTGAAGCTTTATGATACACCCTTTTCCAATTTGCAACCCGTTTTCATCAATTCACCAGAATCATTTTTCAGAACAGTATGGCGGCGTTACCGACAGCCACAAGTTATTTTTGTTCAATCGCTGGTTATCAAAACTTCAAGTTAGCCTACCGCGCCTGATTTCTCCAAAATCTAATTCATTCAAAATAAAACTCACTTTTGATGATATTTTTCCAAAACACGTGAAACTTCTTCCTGCGCGCATACTTGAAGGTCTCCTTCAAGACCATCTTAGTCAATTTCCGTCTCATTTGGTTATTTCTACGGACGCATCACAAAATCAACTCAACTGGTCTTCTGCTCTCCGTCTCGCTGATTACACTCCAATATTTCTTGCAGAATTTCTGGCAGTTATTCTTGCCATCCGAAAATTGGGTCCACAGAATTCTAAGGTAATAGTTGTTACAGATGCGCTTTCGGTCTGTACACATTTAACTTCCAATTATCAGTCACACCTACTGAGTATATTTTCGACTCTTGCCCCAGAAAATTTATCCGAAGTCCGCTTTCTCTGCGTCCCCGGACATAGTGGAATCTTTTTAAATGAATCAGCTGACTCGCTCGCTTCGACATCACTAAATGGTCCGGTCATAAATATTCTTCCTGATTTCTCTTTTATAACAGGAGCTAGATTTAAACGCCTTTTATTGCTGAGTTGCCATGACTCGTCCATACTTTCTTCAGACGATTTTCAACATTTAAAATTTCGGTGGAACACGAGCAAGTGCCTTTCACGCCAATGTGAGGTGACGCTGTCACGCCAATGTGAGGTGACGCCTAAATGTTTATCTTCATAGATCCGGTTTATCAATCACTGACCTCTGCTCGTTTTGTAATCAACCGGAGACTATTGACCATTTCTTTCTTTCTTGCCACCGCTTCTCCTCCCTCCGTAGAATGTTTCTGTTATTTCCAAGCAGTAATCTGGGTTTGGCACTTACAACGCCAAACATTTTGTCTTTTGGGCCTGTCAATTAGGCACAAGTGAGGGTTCTATGATCACGGCTGTACACAAACTTATTGAAGCATCCGGAAGGTTACGCTGCTAGGGTACCGACTGTGGGACATGTTATTTTATGTTTATTTTTGTAGTTAGTTTTCTCTTAATTTTTATTTAGTTAATGTATGCATAGGAAATCTTAAAATCTGTGTTAAGTAGTTGCCAAAATCTTAATTTTGATTATGCACTTTTACCCCTTTGTTCGTTGTTAGGTGTATGTTTTATTTTATCCAGTGTGGCCAATCCCCCTCGTGGGTACGAGCCATGTTTTGAGGCAACAACAACAACAACGAGACACTCCTGCTCCACAGACCTGCAAAGGCCAGCCATCGTCGCTTGCCCCTGGGTCCGCTGCAGCAAAGAACCGCCGCAACGTGACCGAGGCTGTGCAGCAGCAGCAGCAGCGATGACCGTTCCTGTGGCCTCTCATTACGGCATGGTGGGTGCATCGTTGCGCAGCGAGGTGCAACGCTGCTACAAGCTGCGATCACGTGTTCCCCCGCCACCTAACGCCTTCATGCAGTTCACGCAGGAGAAAAGGCGTTCGGTGGCCGCCACGCACGCGAACGAAGACAACGGGCGCCTTAGCAGCCGCCTGGCAAAGCTGTGGCTTCCTCTCCGCGCCGCCGACAAGGAGCCCTTCCAGCGCAAGGTGGCCGAAGCTGTCACCAGCCACCGAAGCAAGTACTCGGACTACGCGCACAACCCGCGTGAGGCCAGCCGGTGCATGGAGCAG
Source organism: Dermacentor silvarum (assembly GCF_013339745.2). Classification (NCBI taxonomy): domain Eukaryota; kingdom Metazoa; phylum Arthropoda; class Arachnida; order Ixodida; family Ixodidae; genus Dermacentor; species Dermacentor silvarum. The sequence goes on along the minus strand of NC_051154.1, from coordinate 336,728,052 downwards.
GAGCGCATTGCCAAGCAGGTTACCAGCAAGCTGAAGAACGGCAGTTCCTGGGACAAGGAGCAGCAGCCGAGAACTTCCACGGTGGCGGCCCACGGCCGAGGCAGCCCGGAGTTCCAGCAGCAGCTGCATCCGCCGCCATTGCCGCCGACGCCAAGGAGCAAACACCGTGGTACCATCAATGCTTCTCCAGATGGCGCTTCGGGCGCAGGTCAGAAAACTGTGGCTTGTATGCCGACGGCCCCTGTCCCGGCCACGACCAAGGATCTTGAAGGACACGTGGTGCCTGTAAAAGCGGCTGCCTTAAGACCCTTGGCTGAATTGTTGAAGAGCCAGCGCAACACTTCCACAATTATGCTGAGCGGGCCTTGATCAAGATCTTTGGAACATTCAAGCAGCTTGAGCGAGAGGTGAGCTGTGCTGCCGAGCTGTGTTCTATGGAGGCTGCTGCTGCGCTACCCCCCGAACAGACAATGCGGCTCCTCCACTCGCTTACCGGGGAGTCGGATGACCATCTCTGCAATCAAGGTTATGTCCCGGCGTGTGGAAGGGATCCAAAAAAGGATAATTGTGGAGCTTGTGCCTCAGATGATGCTTGTTTTGCTGAAGGCGTGTGATCACGGCGAGCGTTGTCTACTGAAGGCGGCAGTATTTTGTAGGGTGACGTTGCATGGCGTGGTTGGCCCTGAATTGAAAAACGTGATTCCGGCGTTCTAGTGGTCGATGTAAACGACCATTTACCTATTTTTTGCATCTTGGACTGCTGTGTGAGTCGCGGCGTATCGCAAACGTCGATTCGATCAAGAAAAGGTAACGAATCAACAATAAATACGTTTATATCTCTGATTATGCGCACTGACCGGTCTGAGGCGATTAGTGACAGTAATGCAGCATCTTATTTTTCTGGCTTTCACAAAATGATGGTCGATTTCTGTGATCGCGCAATTCCACTCCGTATTTGGAAAAAGCATAAAAAGGCAAGAAAGCCTTGGATATCTTCGGCACTTTATAGAAGCATAGAAAAATAAAATGTTATACTTGGAGTTTCTGAAAACAAAGGATGCTGACAAATTCAAATACGAGAAATTTCAAAATAAATTGTATTCCAAAATCAGAAAGGCTAAAGATGCCTGTTATTTGCACAATTTTAACAATATTACTGATCAACATACATTCTGGAAAGCCGACAATGACGTTCGGGGTACATGCGACATTGATACGTTACCGGAAGAATTCACTATCGACGAAGTAACCCTTTATATAACTGAGCTGCTGGATAGGTTTAATGAGTACTTCTTATCTTCCGGTAAATTAAAGAACCTGACGACACGAGCAAGTGCATGATCACATGTATTACGTTCATATACGAGTAAGAGAGAGCGCTTTCGCAGAACCTACGAGTTAGGCGAAAATGATGTTCGTTATTAGCTCCTTGAACAATAGCAGTGCTGCAGATCTTGAGTTTAAAGCTGAATCAATTAAAGCGGTTGCTACCATGATTGCTCTCCCACTCACTCATGTATGCAACTGCGTGCTTCAAGACGGGCGGTTCCCGGATGAGCTCGAATTAGCCCGGAAAAGTGTTATTCGCAAGGGAGGCGCGAAGAATGATTTCCACAATTGCCGGCCGATATCAGTGCTAGGTATTTTTTCGAAAGTTATTGAACGTGTTTTTTTGTCATCTGTATGACTATTTAGTGAAATTCTAGTTAATTTCAGCATACCACTTTGGATTCCCAAAAAGAAATCGACAGAATTAGCACTTTTTATGTTACAGAATGACTTAAAGAAAAGACTGAAAAAATAAATAATAATTGGAATATTCCTTAATATGAAGAAAGCATTTGATTCCATTAAACATCACATCTTACTAAGTAAACTTCCTAGATAAGGCATACGAGGGCGAGCCCTTCAACTTATAGAAAAGTACCTAAAAGATCGAAAACTGTGTGACATATGACTCAGCCTTCTGAAACATAGAGCCTACCGTGTGGTCAAAACTAAGATTTATGAAATTTCTAAAAATTGCCTGTGGCAGGTAGCATAGTTCTTATTGTTGAGCTCGGTTATTCGAAGAGGCGGACAATAGTAGCACGAAAATTCGAAACATGTTTTCAACTCATTACCAAAAATTGACTAATGAACTTCTTAGTTAATTATTTTGCGACACATATCGCAGTTTACGAATTGTAGCTGGGGAGGTTGCAAGACGCATTCACTTGAAATTAATTTCCAAGAATAACATCAGTTTCGAGATATTATTTCCCAATGTTTGAGACGAAATACATTGGCGTTCCAGTTTTTTTTTTGTGCTTCACTGTATAAACCAGCATTTTGGTATAAAAGTAAGGGGAACAACAGTGCATTTTTACGGCGAGTTTGATGGAGCATATCTCCAAATGGTGCCATTCCGGAAATTCATTTCAAGTGGTTACGCGTGACAAGCTCACCGGCTGCAATTCGTAAATTGGAATATGTGTCGTAAACTAATTAACTAAGCAAATAATTACTGAATTTTTGTCATTTAGTTGAATTTGTTTTTTTTTATTTCTCACGTGCTACTACTGTCTGCTCCATCTAATAACCCAGGTCAATGATAGGAATTATGCTATCTGCCACAGGCGACTTTTAAAAATTCTGTAAAGCTTAATTTTGAACACCTGGTATATTAACGGGCGTGCCCCAGGGTTCGCTTATAGGACCAGTGCTTTTTCTTCAGTACATAAATGATATAGCCTCTATCCCACATACACACACAAAAACTCCTATACGCAGCGTTAATTTTCGGAATGGCTAGATAAAAATGAATTAGAGTGTAATACAAATACAAAGTACGTCCTTTTTAGAGCTCGTAAAACCACCGCTAACAATGTTTCCTTACATTTTCGTAACAACGTGATAGAGCGTGTGGATTCTATTAAATTCCTAGGTATTTTTTTCAAGAAAACTTGTCAATGGTAACCCAAATTACCTGAAATTAATACCATGCAGAGTAATAGGAGCATTATGGAAAATGATAAATTTAATTCCCAGGAAATTGAGATTGAGCAAATTACTGTGAACAAAGTCTAAAATACCTATACTTTCGAGCGAGAATAAGGATTTTATCAAAATAATTGAACGACACTCGTCAGTAGCTGCTTTTAAACGTGGTTTGACTGAAGCAATGCTTCTGTAAGCTTACTGAGCGTTGTGTTTTAGACATACCATTTTATTTTCCTTTTTTTGCAACAGACGCATTTTTGGCTTCATTTTTCTTTGTTCCTCATGTGAAATTGTGCCTGTGTTGCAAGGCGACTTAAGCACTGATTCGGATTGATGCCACGTTTCTGCCACCATAAGTTTGTCAGGAGCAAAGCCACATCTAGCGTTGAGGGAAAAAATCTGTTCTTTATTTAGGTAGACTGCATTAAGGTGGATAAAACATAGCCAGCTCTTATTTTTGCCATACAGGCTTCCAACTTCATGTGGTGCAAGATATGATGCATGAATAGCGGTTCCATAAATAACGTCATCATTAGCGGGCTTATTACCCCATATCAGCCACCACCCCGTGGTCGCCACCACTGGTGGCATGTCTCCGAAGGAAGTTTCGAATTATTTCAAAACGGTGGTTTCTTTAATATTACTTGAAGTCTCCATAGAAATACCCTGTATAAATAGCCAGCGGACTCGACCCGTTGGTCAGGTTTCGACGATCCACGACTGTGCTCGCCGCAGACGTTGTGCTTTGAGTGTAACTTTTTTGGGGGGGCACACGTTCGCCCAATAAAGAGTTAGATTCATGACGGACAGTTTTGGCTCGACAATGATCTACGTAGTCATCACGACATAATATGGAGCTGTACGAAGTGGATTCAGTGCTAACGTTCGGGAATTTCCCACTTATTTGGTCTAGACGGTTGCTTTGTCGCAGATGACGATAAGCAATCGTGAAGTGATTTTCGCATACCACGAGCTGACTTAAAAAATCGAGGATGCAGCATCAACATGCCATGCAACATACCACGTGATGTTACATCTTCATCTCTGTGCTTAGGCTAAGAAAAAACAGTGTTTACGAAAAGGATAACGAGAAAGCAGTTACTTTCTCCACTGATATGAAGATTCTGACTTCGCCATATAACCTGCTTATTTAAGTAGAAAATGACATTCGTGTTTGTTAGGTAACAGAAATAATCAGTGTCTTCGGGTCCGACGAGGCGGCGTAGCCAAAAGCTAGAGAAGTTGTAGCCCAAATGTAGCCAAACACAAAAAAGTGCAAACAATTTCGTAGCCACATATAGCCATTTTCATGTCCGTGTCGCCGTGACAGTCGGCCCTTGACATCAACAGCGACATCATGCTTGCACAGAACAATTTTGGTTGGCCCCGGAAGCTCTTAAGTTCCAGCTAACCGCTGCAGAGGACGAAATCAGTGTCCTTATTTTATGACATAGTAATAAGTTATTATTTTTAGTTATTTACAATAATATTAACTACGAACGCTGCTTTTTAGCTGTCGTGAACGCAAAATAATGTTTAGCATCATCGATCTCTGACGTCATCTCTGCCTACGGCGTAGAAGTTCAGCTGTCCAGCTATCTGTGACGGCGATGTGCTCGGGTCTTCTTTTTTTATGAGCTAAAACAAGTCTTTCGCGCTACGATATTTCGCACTCATCGTCCTATCTTGTCTTCTTGATTTTTTTTTCGTTTTTTTTCAATTATCTTGGCCCGGATTAGCTGGGACACACACTACCTATATAGTTTCGATTTACATCAACCTGGCCGCCATCTTAGGTATCTAGCACGCCAAGAACATGCGTTAAGAAAAGTGACAGGCAACAGATGCCACTCACTGTCTGAATCGGTGTAAGCGAAGCTTTAAAGATTACTGCGCAAAACGGCACACCAGTGTAAGAAGCGCGCAGTCGTGTTCGGCGACCAGCACGTCCCCAACGTAATTCGCTGGAAATGGGGAATGGCGCGACGGATCACAAAGAGCAAAGGTAAACAACAAATTGATAACAGTGGTAATGCTGTTAAAATCAGTTTTGGTCAAAACCCAAATCATGTTGATGTGCGAATAAAGTTTTAGAATAGGGGCTCCTAAAGTTTGGGGCCCCAAATAGCTTTGCGGGTGTTAGCGTTGGGGCTTGCAGGAGTGAAGAGTTTTATAATAGGTGGTTTGCGTTTGCGTATAGCGTACGTGTTGCGCTTGCAGCGTCACTACGGTGTCAAAGAAAAGCTGCTATGAATAATGAAATAAAATATACCATTTTATGATTAGAAGTAATTTAGACTTTCGTGTTTTCTCGTTTAATTACAATTTAGAACTTATTATATTAGCAGCAACCAACTTGTTGCGCTTAGTTTTGACTAACCAACTTTACGTACCTTCACCCAGCCAAGTAAATCCGTGTTAGGCCTACGAGCCATGAAATTGACAATTGAATTCGGAATCACTGGCGTCTAATGAATCAATCTTCTTTACACATGTTAGTTGAGAAAAAGCGATAACCGCAATCACGTCTCCTATAGTTTACAAATTTCACGTGTTACCACAAATCGATCCCAGTTTGGTGCTAGGTTAGAGCCGTCGCTTCGACGGGCGCCGCCTTGTTTGTTAACTAAAGCTTTTGGGGCAGCTTTTGGTGCTCCCGCTAAATTATGGTGGCTACCATACGCTAAATCGATGAAATAGCGTGCCCGACGGAAAACCCAAAACCAGTTTGCCTCTTGCGCACGCACAGTGGCTTCGACGTTATTTCTTTGGGACCCCAAAAGCTTTGAGCCTCCTATTCTAAAACTCTCTAATATTTGCTGGTGTTTTACAAGCCAAAACCACGACATGATTGGGAGTCATGACGCAGTGGTCTACTCCGGATTAATTTTCGCCGCCTCGGGTTCTCTAACATACATCTAGATCTAAGTACACGGGTGTTCCTGCATTTCGCCTTGATCGAAATGCGGCCGCCGTGGCCGAGAATCGAACCCGCATCCTCGAGCCAGCAGTGCGACACCTCACAAGCTAAGATAACGCGGTGTGTGAAGTTCATGTGACGTGGTGTACTGATGTCATCGTAGCAAACATGTTTCGATATTAGGAGAATGAGTATCTGCATCCGTGATGTTATGGGCAAACCATCTAGAAGTAAAAGTACCAGAACTCACCTTTGGCTCGGGGTCTTGTTCAAATTCTGTTTTAGAGACCTTTTCATCGGGCGAGGAGGAAAGGGCGTGCGACGAGCCTTTCCTCCTCTCTGGCTTGGGCGAGCCGGCGCGGCGCGGCTTGAACGTGTTTGGCCCACTTGTGTTGTGTGTGAATGTGTTTGGCATACTTGGCCCACTTCCCCATGTTTGTATTCTCCTCTCTGAGGAGGATTCAATCTTACGTCTAACCTATCGAAATGAATCTCGAATGTAAGCACGAACAAAAATTCATCTAGCAGGAAAAGGAAAATTGGCAGTAAAGCTTCGCGCGAGAAACGTGGAGTAGTTTGATTTGATTGATTTGATTTGTTTATTTGTTTACATCAGGATGATGCGGGATGGCCCATGCAAAAGCTGTGCCCGGCAAAAGGTCGAAAGCTGAGCCAGGCGCGATACTTCACCCAGAAGACATGGCCATGAACACACTGGAGCGTGTCATCCACCCTTGTTTCCTTCTTTCACGTCGGCGCCACCATCGCCCGACGGCCCCGACCCTATGTTATTGCTCTCCCATCCTGAGTAACTCCATGTACTGCGAAAAACCCACTCGTCCCAGGTTCATCCCGATGCAGGGGAATCGGGTGCCCAACGGTCAAGCGGGGTGTAAGTTTAACTGCAGCAAAGATCAAAGCCACCAGCTCAGACAAAGGCGCGGAGTGGGAAGGGAGGGGGGGGGGGGGAATCATTTCGCGCTGCACACACGCACGCCACGCGGCCGTCTCAGCTAGCTAAAACATAAACTTCGAGATTTGCTTCGACATGATCAGAGCCACCTCTGGAGCGTGGATTAGGGCACCACTTATAGCCCAAACAAAGCCGAGTCGCAGATTTTCAGTAGCCCAAATATAGCCACATAGCCAACTCGTCCAAGACGACGCCGAAATTTTTTCCTATAGCCCAATTTGGCTATATATAGACAAACCTGGCAACACTGGTCACAATGTAACGAATAATAAAAATCGACATGACAAGCAATTATGTCCCTAAGTGGTCTGTCTATGTGTGGGAGGCTATGTCTGAACACAAATTCACTGCCTGCAAATTTTGGAGCTCACATACTGTTACGTTCTACCGGCCCCTGGCCGGCAGCTACGTGATGAACCTCAGAGCAGTATCGCAGGCACCAAAATAACACCGTTTATTTCAAGCTCGGAAATATATGCAAACTAAGGTAGAGAAGCGGGAAGAGAGAGAGAACAGACGCATGCGCAGAGGCGTCAACCGGCCCAGACTTGTTATCTGCAGCATTCCTTTCCCCTAGTAGCCGTAGCGTTCCACTGGCTTTCGGATTCTTGTGGACCTACGTAGCTCGGGGGGGTACAGGGCTTTCGGAAAGGTCGCTAGCCTCGTATTTCGGTGCCTCTTCGGTTATACAAGGCGATTCTTCTGCGGTAGGTACTCCTCTGCTTGAATATGCGTTCGGTGAACGTTTGCGCATGTCGTCGACATGACGTCGAACGACGCCATCCTCGATTTCCAGTGACGAGACTGGCTCCACTCGTCGATTTCACCTTGCCTGGTGACCATTTGTCTCCTACGCCGTAGTTGCGCACGTAGACGGCCTCTCCAGGGGCGAAGTATCAACTGGCGGAATCAATAGCTAGATTCGTCCGCATCTCGTGGCTCCTGGAAGGAAAAAACATATCCCGTCCAGTGCGCAGCCGGTAGCCTAGAAGCAGTTCGGACGGTGAAAACCCGTAAGCCTGTGGTGAATTTCTGTAGTTGCAAAGAATTCTGGCCAGAGTAGTTGCTACCTCTACTCGAGGCATTCTCTTCATTCCATCCTTGATAGTTCTTACGGCGCGTTCTGCTAGTCCATTGCAGTGAGGGTGGTAAGGCGGGGTACGAACATGCTCGATTCCATTTTTCTGCACAAATTGAGCAAAATCTGATCCGGTAAATGGCGCCCCATTGTCCGTAACTATGGTTCAGGGTAATCCAAACCGGCTGAAAGAGGTTCGCATAGAATCTACAGTAGCATTAACTGTCGCGCGATATACTGGAATGGCTTCTATCCAGTTGCTGTGTGCATCGACAATTACTAACACCATCTTGTTTTCGAAAGGCCCCGCGTAATCTGCATGCAACTGTGACCACTTCTCCCGAGAAATCGGCCAACTGACGGGGTTCCGTGCAGGGGGCATAGGCAAAGCTTGAACACAGTCTCGACAGTCTAAAGGGATTCTATGAATGTCTTGATCTAGACCGGGCCACCAAAAACTAGCCCTCACCCTTGTCTTCATTGTAGACGCACCCTGATGAGACTCATGCAACATCTTCAACAGTTTCTCACGCGCCGCCCTTGGTATCACTACACGATGGCCCCAGAACAACAACCCCTGCTCCGCGGACAGCTCATGTCGCCTTTTCCAATATTCCGCCATTTCTCTGCTGTCCCCTTCAACGACCGAGGGCCATGCTTCAGTCACGTACCTGCATATCGCTTGCATAACACCGTCGGCTGCTGTGAGTGCTTGAAGTTCTTTGCAGGATACCGCTGGCGGGTCCCATTGGTCGATGACAAGCCCCATTTCCGTCACATCTTCTGTTTCTGCTTCGGGCTCTTGCAACGATTGAGGCAAGCGGCTTAGAGCATCCGAGATTAACATCGGTTTGCGAGGCTTACAGATAAGCTTGTATTTGCACGCCCCGAGCAAAAGCGCCCATCGCTGAATTCGGACGGCTGCCATGACAGAAGTTTGACGGTCCGGTCTGAGAAGACTCAACAACGGACGGTGATCTAGCTGTTACGAGTTTGGTACATGAGTTCACAAGGTTGTCGCGGAACCTTGTCACTCCGAACACTAGCGCTAACGCTTCTCGCTCAATTTAAAAGTACTTTCTTTCAGCAGAGGTGAGTATTCGCGACCTGAAACTAATTGGTCCGTCTTCGCCATTTATACGGTGAAAGAAGGTGGCACCGACACCGTAAGGCGAAGCGTCGCATTCCAAAAGCAACTCTAGCTCAGGATCGAAGTACGTTAGCACGGGAGCCGAACACAAAGCAGTTTTTGCCTTTTTAAATGCCGCGCGTCTTCTTTTGCGTTCCAAGTCCATTTCGCACCTTTTCAATATGGCTGTACAATGGTGCAAGCACCATGGATAGATTCGGCAAGAACTTATTGTAGAAAGTAACCATTCCGAAAAAGGATCTCAACTCGACATCATTTCGTGGCAAAGGAGCCAGTCTGATTGCATGAACGTTCTTCTCCAGCGGGTGCAGTCCTTCGGCATCAATGCGATGGCCAAAATACGTCACGGATGATTCACAAAACCTGCACTTGTCAGAACGAAGTTTGACACTCTTCTCGCGGAAACGCTGCAACACAGCTTGCAGATTTTCATTTAGAGCGTCGCCGCTCTCGGCTATCAACACATCATCTAAATATGCCTGGGTTCCTTTCAGGCCTTGCAACAATTATTCAATTTTCCGTTCAAATATCGCTCTGGCTGACGCGATGCCAAATGGCAATCGGTTGTAGCAGAACAGCCCTTTTTGTGAGTTTATCACGCCTAATTTCCGTGAGTCTTCATCCAATTCGACCTGATTGTAAGCATCGCGAAGGTCTAAAATACTGAATTTCTTTCATCAGCATAAATTTGCGAAAATGTCATCTATGACAGGCAAGGGCTAGTGTTTGACATCGCATACTGGGTTTAGTGTCACCTTGAAGTCGCCGCAAATGCGCACCGTTCCGTCCTTTTTCAAAACGGGAACCATGGGCGTCGCCCATTCGGAATGAGACACTGGAGATATTATGCCTGCCGAGACTAGTCTGTAAAGCTCCTTTGCCACTTTATCTCGAAGTGCAAAAGGAATTTTTCTTGCTTTGAAGAACTTGGGGCTTGATCTGGTCTTGATGTGCAGTCGGGCTAGCGGGCCTTTGATGAGACCAGTACCCTCAGTGAAAAGGCCAGCGTTTTGCTGCAGTAGCTTCGGCACATCCGTCAGGGCTTGGCTTGATACTGAAGACTGCGGTTACACGCTCAGCACCTGAATGCGTTCGTCTGCTAACTTTAGCAGTAGGTCCCGGCCGCAAAAACTGGGGCCATTGCAGTCTAAAAGAGTCCGATTACACTGCACTGTTGTACCTTGATATGAAACTGGCATTGCCAGTACACCGAGGAGCGGAAGCCTTCCAAGATAGCTTGAAAGCTGGATCTCCGACCTTTGTAGCTGCGGCCATTGATCCCAATATCTCTCGTAAATGCCTTTAGGAATGACGCAAACAGGAGAGCCAGTATCGACATCCATTTTCACTCCGAGGCCATTCCACGCGAATGATCTTCTGATTGGTTGTACGAGGGTGCGCTTAGTTGTCGATGACCAGATTTGCGATGCGCTGCTGTCATTATCTTCAGTTTCTACCGCTTGTGTCGTTACTGCAAGCATTCTGCCTGTTTTTTTCGTTTACCGCACACATTGTGCCTAAATGCCCTGGCCGTGCACATTTGAAGCATCTACTCTTGATTAGTCGACACGCCATCGTCACGTGACCCTGATTCCCACAACATTTGCATTGTTGCACGCCCGGCGACTTTGTGCGCGACTTATGTTGACATTTCAGCTTTAGCAGTCTCGCCTGTTCCGTGTCCGTAGCAATTCGTTGTGAATCGCGTTCAGCGCTCTCCGCGGCAAGGGCAAGAGCCTCCGCTTCTTGTCGATTCAGATCTTTCTTTGCTAGCAGCTGCTTCTGCACATTCTTGGACCTGACGCCGCACACAATACGGTCTCTAATCATTCTGTCCAGCATCGTAGAAAAATTGCAATTCTGTGCCATCTTCCAAATAGCCACTATAAATGCATGTACTGATTCTCCTTCTTGCTGACATCGATGAAAGAACTTGAAGCTTTCAGAAATTTCATTCGGCACCCGGTCGTAGTAGCTGTTTAAAGTCTGCACAACTTCTTCGTAGGTCAGGGCGTTAGGCTTCTGTGGATATACTTTGCCGGTGAAAATTGCTATTGTCTTTGTTCCAAGCACAGCTACCAGCAGGGCTCTTTTTTTAGCATCATCCTTCACATCATTCGCTTCAAAGCAAGCTTCAATCTTGACTAAGTACGATTGCCACTTGTTTTTTTCGTCTTCGAATTCGGGTAGCCTATGGGCCACTGCCGTGGTATGTTCAGGATCTGCCTGGCCGTCGTGTGTAGGCCTATGCTGGTCTCCTGCAGCAGCAGAATCCTCGTCGCCACTGTTACGTCCTACCAGCCCCTGGCCGGCAGCTACGAGATCAAACTCAGACCAGTATCGCAGGCACCAAAAGAACACCGTTTATTTCCAGCTCGGAAATATATGTAAACTAAGCGAGAGAAACAGGAAGAGAGAGAACAGACGCATGCGCAGAGGCCTCATCCGGCCTAGACTTGTTATCTGCAGCACATACAATTATTGCAGTCCATCTAAATGTTAACCCCACACCGCCGGTCAAAGATAGTTTGGGCTAGATGAATCTCCGATTGACACAGCCTACCTTGCATACATAAAATTCTCGCTGATGAAATTATCTTTATAAACAATGCCTGTATGGCATTCTTACAAGCTCGATAGCATGCGTTACATACACCCACCATGTACTAAGGAAAAGTTTGCAGACCAAAAAAGTGCATGGAAACGAAGAAAGAGTACACAAGACAGAGCGTTAACTTCCAACAGCACTTCATTACACGAAACAGAGACTTGTACAACTCGGCGACGATATGTCACATGTATGCATGGCCTTCAAAGAAATTCATCACATTTATTGCTCAGAAACACAAATGGGTGTACACACAATCTGAAATAAGTTTCAGAATCGTATCAGCCATGTTCATTAATTCCGCCTGTAAGTATGTTACCTTTTACTTACAATGGTAAATGCATTAAAGGGCACTGGCTTCCATCTTGCTACATTTAATGCAATGGTATGCACGTTTTATTTTGCGCTAGTAGTTGTTTTTTTAAGTTATTTCCGTGTTAGGCTATCGTCCATTTTGGCAAGAGAGAGAGAGAGAGAAAAGGTAAAGGAAGAACATGGAGGCTAACCAGAGATTATCTCCGGTTACTACCCTGTACCGGGGGAGGTGTAAAGGGATTCGACAGGAGAGAGAGAGAAAAAAAATAAGTATAAAAAAGGGGGAAAAAAGGAAAGAAAAGAAAATCACACACACACACAAAACAGAACTGTTTCTGTGGGCACTGTCACGCAGTCTTCGAAGGCGTTCTAGTGTTGCATAATGTCAACGTCCCATCCTCATCACACAATCTACAGTCACAATTTGTCACTTAGTCCGGTGTCTTTTAAGTAACGCACCAGTGCCTTCAGGGCGGCTCGCGCTGTTGTTCGTGAGGACAGTTTCCAAGGATGTTGATTTGCGTTTTTGGACGTTTGCCCAGGTTATCTATCGTGGCTGAGAGAGCTGCTCTCTGCGGGTTGAAACGAGGACACTCACAACGGCACGCGCGCGGCTCCATTAGGTGGTGTCAAAATCCGAAAACAGAAACCTATCAAAGTAACAAAAATCGATATCTAAGGTCTTTTGGTAAATACATGTGCCGGAAGTGATTGCGGACCGGGAAACACGCCATTGAGGCCATGTTTCGGCCACCACTTATGGTTAAGACGTAATCTTTTTCCCGACTACAGTGTATAGTATCACGTGAGAATCATTTTAGTGCAAGCTGAAAAGATTTCGGCAGTTTAGGCATAACGACTGCCCAAAGCACTCATGAGACCTCTCCTCTTCCTCGCAATGCACTTACATCTGCTCTTTCAATAAAAAAAAGATAAAAGATAAAAGCCAATTACCGTTTCATTGACTCAGTTCGTGCTGCTTTTCAAGCAAACATCGAAGCACTCCTGGTATACGCGGGTGCATGCATAGGTCTTGTATGATGGCGGTCCTTGGCGGTCTTGTAGGATGGCGTACGCATTGCACACGTTGCGAATATTGCGAACAGATCATTTCTTTTTGCGGTGCCTAAGTACAAAGACAGAAACTCAAACCTACAGCGCTGTGTCACGTTTCCTTCACTGCGTAAGTGTTCTAGAGCGATTTATCCCCAACTAGCATATAAGGCGCCTGTATTTGAAAGACATGAGTGAAGGAGTACTGTGACCTTGTGCTGAATAAGATTTCACATGCCTAATCGAAAAGCGCACTGTCATCTGAAGCGGACGGTTGAAGGTGTTCTGTCCATTGTTGGGGTATTTGTGTCTTTCGCTTTCGAAAGATACCTTTGCCGCTGGAAACAGCGCAGAGCTCGCCCGCTAAGCTTAAGACACCTGAGACCCCATAAGTCACACACGAACCACGCCGCGGTTTACCACCCGAAGTTTCACACAGTTCATTCACCGCACCACACACCACACGAAGTCAGGAGTGCCATATTTCAAATCTCTGCAGCGCTAAACGGAACAGAAGATTCATTTTCTTCGGCAGATTTTCTGAGCTGGGCTCTTTCACTCGCCGGTTACGAACTCGACGGACGCGCTAGGCCAAAGCGTAATGTAAACAACATCGGCGTTACGCAACTGCTGATTATCGAAAATAATACTTTAAAAGCATGTTTCCATTCCTTTCGAGCACAAGAATATATACATACAAGAGGTACGGGCGTCGCCGCTCTCATTATTAGCTGCAATGTTTTAGCAGACGATCCCATTGAGCCTGCTTATATATATAATGGCAGTCGGAAGGCCTTTAGGCGCGCGTTTCTGCGTTGAGCGTCGGCGTGCCTCGGCGACATACCGCAGCGAACGAGCACAGCGAGTGATGAAAGAGTGCTTCCCGGTAAAGATTACGGTGGCATAAGCTGCAGTTGCCGATAATCGGCAACTGTGTGGCCGGTCTATATGGTATAGCGTCGCGGCTCTGCCAGTCGGTGCGGTGGTCGGTGCGATGCCTCAATGTATCGCGAAATGAAGACACCTATAGTACTGTAGGAGGAACGTGACGGCGGCCGTACGGGTCGTGCTGTCGTGCCCTACTCAGAAGGGCGAAGGCGGCGAGCCGAGCGGCGGCTGCGACGACCAGCGTGGATAGCTTTGAAAACGACAATGCGCGTGCCGAGCTGGCGTTTCGAGCACGCGCTGCGCTTCTTTGTTTTTGCTCTTTGCAGCGTCGACCACAGCGGTCCGCGCTGCGGCGTGGTGGACGCTACAGTACTGCGCTCATATTTCGCATTAGGGAGTTTCGTAATCGTCGGTGATTTTTTTCAAGAAACATGTCCGTGCAAATTTGTGTAGCTTCACACTACTTCTCTGTTCATAATTTATTTCACCTAATTTAATTTCAGTGAATCGCGAAAATTCTTTACTGTTTTGTTTTTTATTCTCTTCATAAAAACGTATTTATTAACTTTGTTTCAATTAGTCATACTGCTCACTTATGTACTACACTCGTTTCTCCTGTCTTTCGTATAGTCCTGTTTTTTCGTTTCTGTTCTTAGAATAACATTTTAAATAATTGAACTTATTATTGGCATATTTCCTTAGTAAGCACACGCCATAAATGGCGATCTTCATCGTCGTTACCATCATCATTATAATCCCTATAACGCACGCTCCTGCACGAGACAAAGAAGACGACGACTCCTTTCTGGGCAGCTCATTCTTCGACAACGGCTGATTTCTGGACGCTGTCGGCCCCGCAGAGTGAAGTCGCAGCAAAGGGCAGCCATCGTCGGTGCCCCTGGCTCCGCTTCGGCCAAGCAGCGCCATTACGTGCCTACGAAGCATTCAGGGCCTGTTCGTACAGGCTGCACGCCAGAAGCAGAAGCAGCGATGGCAGTTCCCGATGAGGCCTCGCATCCCGGCGTGGCGGGTGCATCGTTGAACAGCGAGTTGCAACACTGCTACCAGCGGCGATCGCACGTTCCGCTACCGCCAAGTGCCTTGATGCCGTTCGCACAGGAAAAGAGGCGTTCGGTGGCCGCCATGAACGCGAACGAAAACAACCGGTGCGTTAGCAGCCGCCTGGCAAAGCTGCGGCGTCCTCTCCGCGCCGCCGACAAGGAGCCCCTCCAGCGCAAGGTAGCCGAAGCAGTCGCCGTCCACCGAAGGAAGTACCCGGACTACGCGCACCACCCGCATGAGGCCCGCCGGCGCAAGGAGCAGGAACGCATTGCCAAGCAGGTTACCAGCAAGCTTAAGAACGCTAGTTCCTGGAACAAGGAGCAGCAGCCGACAACTTGCACGGTCGCGGCCCAGGGTCGAAGCAGCCCGATGTTCCAGCAGCAGCTGCATCCGCCACCACTGCCGCCGACGCCAAGCAGCAAACACCGTGGTACCATCACTGCTGCTCGAGTCGGCGCTTCGGGCGCAGGTCAGGGAACTGTGGCTTGTATGACGACGGACAATGTCCCTGCCACGACCAAGGATCTCGAAGGACAAGTGGTGCCTATAAAAGTGGCTGCCTTAAGAGCCTTGGCTTAATTGTTGAAGAGGCAGCCACAACACTTCCACAATTATGCTGAGCTGACCTTGATCAAGATCTTCGGAGCATTCAAGCAGCGTGAGGAGAGCCGTGCTGCCCATCTGTGTTCTATGGAGGCTGCTGCTGGGCTACAACCCGAGCAAACAATGGGGCTCCTACACACGCTCATCGGGCAGTCGGGCGACCGTCACTGCAATCATGGTCATGTCTCGGCACGTGCAAGTGCATCCAAAAAAGGATAATTGTGGAACTTGTGCTTCAGATGATGTCCGTTTTGGTGAAGGCATAGGATTACGGCGTGAATTGTCTATCGAAGGCGGCAGTATTTTGTAGGGTGACGCTGCATGGCGTGGTCGGCTCTGAATTGAAAAACTTGATTCCGGTGTTCTAGTGGTCAATATAAACCACCATTTGTCTATTTTTCGCCGTGAATTGCAACCGTCCATTCGACAAAGACAAATTAACGAAGCAACAATAAATACCTTAATATCTCTGATTATGCACACTGACTGGTCCAAGGTGATTAGTGACAGTAATGTAGCATATTCGTTCTCTCGCTTTGAAAGACTAATGGTCGATTTCTACGATCGCGCGTTTCCGCTTCGCGAGTGAAAAAAAAGGCATAAAAGGCAAGAAAGCCTTGGATATCTTCGGCACTCTATAGCAGCATACAAAAAAAGAAAAACGTTATACGTGTAGTTTCTGAAAAGAAAGCATGCTATAAATTAAAAAAATACAGGAAATTTCAAAATAAAGTGAATTCGAAAATCGTAAAGGCTAAAGATGCCTAATATTTGCAAAAGTTTGACAATACTATTGATCAACATAGATTTTCGAAAGCCTACAATGAGGTTAGCGGTACACGCAGCATTGATATGTTCCTGGAAGAATTCACTATCGACGAAGTGATCCTTTCTATAACTGAGCTGCCGGATAATTTTAATGAGCACTTCTTATCTTCCTATAAATTAAAGAACCCCATGACAAGAGCAAGTGATCACGTGTATTACGTTCATTTACAAGTAAGGGAGAGTTTTCTCAGAGCTTGCGAGTGAGGCGAAATTAATGGGCATTATCAAATCCTTCAACAACAGTAGTGCAGCAGGTCTTGATGAGATTAAAGCTGAACCAATTAAAGCTGTTGCTACCGTGATTGCTCTCCAGCTCACTCATGTATACAACTGCGCGCTTCAAGACGGACGGTTCCCGGATGAGCTCAAATTAGCCCGGATAAGTGTTATTCGCAAGGGAGACGCGAAGAATGATTTCGACAATTGCCGGCCGATATCAGTGCTAGGTATTTTTTCGAAGTTTATTGAACATATTTTTTGTCATCTCTTTGACTATTTAGTGAAATTCAAGTTAATTTGACCATACCAGTTTGGATTCCAAAAAACGATGTCCACAGAATTAGCACTTTTGTATGTTACAGAATGGCTTATAGGAAACACTGAACAAAAATTACTAATAATTGGAATATTCCTCGATATGAAGAAAGCCATTGATTCCGTTAAACATCACATCTTACTAAGTAAACTTCCTAGATAGGGCATACGAGGGCGAGCCCTTAAACTTATAGAAAGGTGCCTAAAAGATCGAAAACTGTGTGACATATGACTCAGCCTTCTGAAACAAAGAGCCTACCGTGTGGTCAAAATTAAGACTTAGGAAATTTTTTAAAATCGCCTGTGGCAGGTAGCATAATTCTTATCATTGAGGTTGGTTATTCGAAGAGGTGGGCAATAGTACCAGGAAAATTCGAAACATATTTTCAACTCATTATCAAAAATTGTCTGATGAACTTCTTGGTTAATTATTTTACGACACATAATGCAGTTTACGAATTGTAGCCGGTGAGGTTGCAAGACGCGTCCATTTGAAATGAATTTCCAGAATAACACCAGTTTCGAGATATTATTTCCCAAAGTGTGGGACGAAATACATGGGCGACCCGCCGTGGTTGTTCAGTGGCTGTGGTGATGGGCTGCTGAACACGAAGTCGCGGGATCGATTCCCTGCCACGGCGGCCGCATTTCGATGGGGGCGAAATGCGAAAACACCCGGGTACTTAGATTTAGGTGCACGTTAAAGAACCCCAGGTGGTCCAAATTCCCCCTCTACGGCGTGCCTCATTATCAGATCCTGGTTTTGGCATGTAAAACCCCATAATTTATTTTAAATATATGGGCGTTCCAGTTTTTTTTGTCTGCTTCAATGTATAAAACAGCATTTTGGTATAAAAGTAAGTGGGACAACAGTGCATTTTTACGTTGAGTTTGATGGAGCAAATCTCCAAAGTGGAGTCATTCTGGAAATTCATTCCAAGTGGATACGCGTGACAAGCTCACCAGCTACAATTCGTAAATTGCTATATGTGTCGCGAACTAATTAACAAAGAAGATAATTCGTGAATTTTTGTGAATTAGTTGAACTTGTTTTTTTTTTATTTCTCGTGCTACTAATGTCTGCTTCATCTAATAACCCAGCTGAATGATAGTAATTATGCTATCTGCCACTGGCGATTTTTCGAAATTCCGGAAAGCTTAATTTTGAACACCCGGTATATTAGCGGGCGTGCCCCAGGGTTCGATCTTTGGACCACTGCTTTATTTCAGTACATAAATGATGTAGCGTCTATCCCCCATACACACAAAAATACGCCTATACGCCGGCGACACCAACGGTTTTTTTTTCTGGCACTAGTCTATCAATATTAGGAACAGGTGAGAATAACTGGCTGCATTAACTCTCTGAATGGCTAGATAGAAATGAATTAGAGTGTAATGAAAATAAAACAAAGTACGTCCTTTTTAGAGCTCGCAACACCATCGCTAACAATGTTTCCTTACATTTTCGTAACAACGTGATGTACCCAGGTTGTTACGAAAATGTAAGGAAACATTGTTAGCGATGGTCTTACGAGCTCTAAAAAGGACGTACGTTGTTTCATTTTTATTACTGCAATACTAGACCAATACTAACCAGTATACAACACCAAAATCCAATACTAGACCATAAGTTCGAGGTCGAACAGGTGGGAACTGCACTACAAGAGCTCAACAGGAAATCAGCCTCAGGCCCGGATGGTATTACTAATAAGATCCTAAGGAAGCTAGAACCGGACTCAATCAAGTTCCTTACCTAGGAAATCAACACAGTCTGGAGGCAAGGCGCCCTTCCCCCCACATGGAAAACGGCCCCAACAGTTTTAATACCAAAACCCGACAAATTTCCCAGCACAGATAACCTAAGACCAATCTCGCTCACATCATGCGTCGGCAAAGCTGCAGAACATGTTATCCTTAATCTCCTCACCAAATACCTTGAAGACAATGAAATTTACCCACATTCAATGATAGGCTTCAGAGCGGGGTTATCGACACAAGACGCAATGAAACCCATCAAACATCAGATCATCGAAAACAACTCCAGAGACCTAAAAGCCATCCTAGGACTCGACCTCAAAAAAGCATTGGATAACATATCACATGAGTTTATACTAAAGTTTACCTCGGACCTCAATCTCGGCCCTAGATTTCATGCATAAGTCAGCTCTTTCTTAACCAACAGAACAGCTACGCTCAAGATAGGAGAGATGACGTCGCAAATGCTCACCCTAGGTAACAAGGGCACACCACAAGGAGCAGTCATTTCACCTACCCTCTTCAACCTAGCCCTGGTAGGACTAGGCAGATAACTCAGCACTAAGGAAGGCATCAAGTACACAATGTACGCAGAATATATCACAATATGCATGGTGCACCGGTGGTAGCAACGGCTTTATTCAAACGACTTTACAGGATACCATCTCTGCAATTCAAGAATATCTGGAATCAACAGGCTTGAGATGCTCCGCAGCAAAATCAGAACAACTCCTATACACCCCAACTAGGCCCGGACCCAAGCCAAAATGATGGTTCTTCGCTAAGGACCGCAAAATCAATATTCACACGAGAAATGGCGGCACAATTCCGATAGTGGAATCAAAGTTCTTGGCAGGGTAATTGAAGCAAACGGAGCCAACACTAAGGCGTTGAACAGGCTAATCAACAAGACAGACAAAGCTAGGAGACTCATCAAAAGAGGGGCCAACAGACAACAGGGTCTCAAAGAAGACAACCTGCTGAGATTAATGCACGCCTTCGCTTTATGCCACTTCACATACGTAGCGGCAATGCACAAATGGAAAGCCTCGGAGAAAGAAAAGCTACGTGTCCACCTCAGGAAGATGGCCAAACAAGCGCTAAGTATCCCTAACTGCACAAGCACGGAACTTCTAATGCAACTTGGCGTACATAACACCCTAGAGGAGATTGCAGAAGCACAAGAAAGAAATCAAATCGCAAGACTATCAAACACCAGATCAGGTCGAGCCTTACTCCAAGAACTAGACTTTGACGCAGCAATGTTCAACTCCCTATATGCAGAAATTCATTCATTCATTCATTCATTCTTTATTATTAGAACATAAAATATACAATCTGAGTAATTTGTCAGCCCGCCAAAACAAAGTTGCTTTTGAGCGGGACAGGGCAGTGCTTTGACCTGAATGACACAGTTTAGTCCTTCAATCAAGGAAACAATTGGGAAAAAAGTATGTACAGCAGGAAGAGAAAAAGAAATATCCATATATAGATACACATTTTCCTTATGTACCAAAAACCCGTAGTCTGCGAAAGCATCGATGCTTTTATGCGGACCAGTGTATAGTTTCTCTCAGCAAAACATAGTACTTGTTTTCTTTCGCTTTTCCCCATTCCTCCTTTTCCGTTATCCTCCAACGCTCGACTAATTTCCAATTGTTGTTCCTGCACAAGCAATAACGTAAGCAATTGCATATTTCAGCAAAGAGAATATTGTGTGTACAGCACGACCATCCATTCCATCATATGTAGTAGTTAGATGTAGTGGTGAAATGTTTTGAAACAAAAACAGACACGAAAAATAAACACAATGAACACAATATCCTAGTCCATTTTATACAATAGTTAGCGAAATGATATTGTAAAAAAACTCCCATCCCATCGATTTCTCTTATTATTCCCAGTCGTTTGCCAGAACCGTGTGGTGTATGAATTTTTTTATTTTCCTGAGTGACCATATGTTGGTGACTTGTGGTATTTTGTTAAAGTAGAACGGTACATAAAATGCCCTCGTTCTTTTACCATAGTTCGTGAACGCTTTAGCCCGAACGAATATCTCAATCTTGCGCAAATCCCGAGTTTTTAAGTTTTTTGTTTTAAATGTTTCATCAAAATAATGCTTCGTAAGTACTACCGAAAGAAAAAGTTGTTTAATATCAAATATCCCATGTTCTGCCATGAGCTCGCTGTGGCCAACAGCGCTGCTGTTTGTTCCGTATGTTATGTTATGTGTTATTTTCTGTATTATTCAATTTAACACGCTTAGCCTATATGGCGAGGCCAGTTCGTATATCATGATGCCATATCTTAATACAGTTTCACCCAGAGCCTTATAGGTGAGTTTTCTTAAGCGAAGATCACATACAGATCTGATTTTGTAAATAACTGCATGCGCATACTGTTCGGAGTCTTTTAGCTACATATTGTATGTGATTGACAAATGAGAAGGATTCATCGAAAATAATGCCAAGGTACTTTATTTTGGTAGCATATGGCATACTTTGGAAGGAGCATCGATTGCAGCGCTCACTATGCAAGTATAGATGTTCGGTCAGTTCCACTTTCTTGTACGGGCTGTGGAAGCAGATTAACTGTGTTTTTTCTTTGTTAACAAATATATAGTTGTTCTCAAACCATGTCATTATTTTGCATATATCTTCTTGTATTAAAGTAACACTTTCATTAAAATTTTCATGGGGTAGTATTAAAGCAGAATCATCCGCAAATTGGTATAACTTTGAGTGCAACGACAGATGCGCCAAATCATTCACATACAAATTAAAAAGCAGTGGGCCTAGCATGGATCCTTGTGGGACTCCATGTTTTATGTGAATTAAGTTGCTCTCTATATCTTGAATTCGAACAACCTGATGTCGATTTTTGAAGTAATCTTTTAAAACCTCTAGGAATGGTCCGCGGAATCCCATTTGAGCTAATTTTCCAAGTAGTACTTCGTGATCCAACGTATCGAAGGGTTTTTTAAGATCTAAGAAAAGCCCAATTACCGTCTTATTTTTATCTATTTCACTATTCACTATGTCTACAAAGTCTTCTAGTAATGTGATTGTGCTTTTCTTGCGACGAAAACCATATTGTGAGCTAGACAACAGATCAAATTTTTCACAAAAGGAAACCATTTTTTTGTGAATAAGCTTTTCCAGAACACACGACAATGCTGGCAAGATTGCTATAGGTCTATAGTTCTCGCACTGTTGCCTTCTCCCGTTCTTGTAAATTGGTCTAATCAAGGATACTTTCATTGCATTAGGAATTAGACCCGTCCGAAATACTTCTGAATAAATATATAGTAGTACATTTTTAAACAAGTAAAGTTAAACAGTATCTCACGAAATCTAATCCCATCATATCCTGGCATTCTAGTAATGTTAAATGATCTTATTACATCTCAAAGATCAAGATCAGTTACCTCACTCAAGTATGCAGAGCTGATGTTTGTCTTAATTGCTATGTTGTATGCCACCCTAGGGGAATTTTCTCGAAGTTTGATAACAGTATTTGCAAAGCAGTTATTCAATTCGTTTGCTACTTTATCCATTTGTCGTCTTCGAAAATTCTTGCTTATGACTTCGTCTATGCTGCTCTTTGTTTGTCTGCCCGTTAGTGAATTTACTACGTTCCACGACTTTCTCAAATTAAATTTGCACTCATTAAGCTTGTTACTATGGTATTTATTTCTTGCTAGCCTTATTGTAGCCGTTAGTTTATTTCTTGTTTGCCTGAATTCTTCTCTCAGCTGTACGTCTGATTGATTGGCCTTACTTCGGCGCCACAGCTTTTCTTTGATGTAACTTAACTCTTTAATTTCATTGGTGATTCATGGCTTTTCTACTTTCCTTTTTGTTTATAGTAATTACCTTTCGACATTTATCATAAAATGATTTCAATGTGACAATCAGTTTATCGTAAGCATGTAAATGGTTGAGTGTTAATAAGGTATCCCAATTAAATTCTTTAATTAATCTATCCATCTTCTGATTATCGAAGATATCAAACTTATGTTTAGTTTCTCCACGTAACTTGGTTATGTCATCACAAAACATTGTGAGAGCAATAAAGTAATGGTCAGCAACCTTTTCTTTCACGATACTTGTTACTGGTTGCATGCTTGAAACACGCGTTAGTATATAGTCTATACATGACGTCGTAAGTTTGTTACCCAAAAATTCTTCTCGCGTAAATCCTGTAATGTTGTTTTCTAATCCATAACTTGAAATGATAGTCAAATAATCACTGACATATTTTTTCGTAGTAGAATAAGTATCTATGTTGAGGTCACCTACGAGAATTATGTTGTCTCGTTTCTCTAGTGTCGTTAAAAGATGGTGTAATTCACCCAAAAAAGTGCCTATATTTTTATCTGGAGGCCTGTAGATCGCGCAGATTATAAATGATGCATGTGCACTTTCGATTGATAACAGTAGTACCTCTGCCTCGTTGATTGTTATGGACCGTCTTTCGCCTAGCCAGCAGGAAGATAAAAATATCACTGGACATTCGCAAACAATATGAAATCAGACCATTGCCTCGCAACATGAACCCTGAACACAATGTAGAGAGAAGACTAGCCAGAGGAGCCTGCCTTACGGACCATTCGCAAAGAAAACCAAAGAGTTTGCTTCGTAGACGCCCCCCGACATGTGGACTGAAAAGCTTTCACTGTTGCGCTAGTAGACAACAAAGGTAAAACCATAAACTCAGCCGCGGTAAACACTGACAAACCAGAGATCGCGGAGGAAGTAGCGATCGCTCTAGCACTAACTGATAGAAGTAGACCATATATTTATAGCGATTCACGAAGTGCAGTCCGAGCTTTTTAGAAAGGTCCAATATCACAACAGGCATTACACATCATCAAAAAGAGCAAGATCTATTACCACTCCTTATGCTGGTTCCCAGCACACCTAGGAAATATAGAGGAGGCCCCCCGCATCTCAACGAGATGGCTCATAAGAGCGGGCGAGAACTGACCCTCCGCGATGCCACCCTCCAGCGTACAAACCATCTCCAAGAGAACAGGGATGCTCCTTCTACATACAACGAGCTCACAAAATATTTCTATCTCAGCCGAAGAGAATTTAGCACTCCACACCCCAGATTAAAAAGGCCACAGGCCTTTTTAATGTGGGGTTACTACTACAAAAAACACTTATCTCACACCAAGACGACTGCTTTTCTACATGGCAGACGAATACCCCAATACACAGTGTGCAGACTGCAATGCACCACTTGACTTAGAACTTATGCTCTGGTCTTGCAACCGAACCAACGAAAAATTAGCCAAGGATTGCGACAGGCTAAAGGCCGTGATTCGCATCCCGGACCTGACCGAGCAACTATGGGCCGTCCAGCAAGCCCACGATGCGGCCAAAAGGCTCTGCGTGCCGGTCCCAACGTGGGAGCAGCCCACTTTTGGAAGCAACTCACAATTTACAGGACCTAATAAATGTTTTCCTTCCTTCCCTCGTAACAACGTGATAGAGCGTGTGGATTCTATTAAATTCCTAGGTATTTTTTTTTCATGAAAACTTGTCAAGGATAAGACAAATTACCTGAAATTAATACTATGGAGGTTAATAGGAGCATTATGGAACATAAGAAATTTAATTCTCAGGAAATTCACAGCTATTCTTTACTTTTCAATGATTCATTTTCATATTTATTTTTGTCTCCTGATATGGGGTACCACTACTGCTTCAAATACTGAAAAGATTTTATTGAACGAAACAGTAATTTAGAGCTTCACTAGGTTTAAAACATGGCGAAAGCACACCGTCGTTCCGAGAATGCCACGGAATATTGAGGGTAGACCTGCTTTACAAACGCAAGCTTGCGACCTACATGCATACAGAAACAAAAAAAAATGCCGTCAAAGTTTTTGAACTATCGTTCATGGTGATGAATCGGTATGTTGATCTTAGAACAATGAAATGTCGAGTGTCAAATTGAGAGCTAATAACGATGAACAAACTGTAAAATATTAAATACCTATACTTTCGAGCGAGAATAATAATCTTAAAATAATTGAACCACACTCATCAGAAGCTGCTTTTAAGAGTGCTTTGACTGAATTAATGCTTCTTTAAGCTTATTGAGCGTTGTGTTTGAGTCATACTCTTGTTTTCCTTTTTTTGCGAGAGATGCATTTTTGGCTTCATTTTTCTTTGTTCGTAATGTGCAATTGTAACTCTGTTGCCTGTGCCTTTGTTGCTCATGTTCTTTGTACCTTTGTTCCTCATGTGCAATTGTGCCTGTGTTGCCGGGCGACTTAAGCACTGATTCGGATTGATACCACGTTTCTGCCACCATAAGTTTGTCAGGAGCAAAGCCAAACCTAGCGTTGAGTGAAAAAATCTGTTCTTCTTTATTTCGGGCAGACTGCATTAAGACGGATAAAAGATAGCCAGCTCTTATTTTTGCCATACAGGCTGCCAACTTTATGTGGTGCATGAATAGCGCTTCCATACCTAACGCCATCATTAACAGCCCTATCACCCCATATCAGCCATCAGCCCGTGGTCGTCACCACTGGTGGCATGACTCCGGAGGAAGCTTCCAATTATTTCAAAACGGCGATTTCTTTAATATTACTTGAAGTATCCGTAGAAATACCCTGTATAAATAGCTAGCGGACTCGACCCATTGGTCAGGTTTCGACGATCCACGACTGTGCTCGCCACAGAGGTTGTGCTTTGAGTGTAACTTTTTTTTTTCTGGGCACACGTTCGCCCAATAAAGAGTTAGATTCATGACGGACAGTTTTGGCTCGACATTCATCTACGTAGTCATCACGACATAATAAGGAGCTGTACGAAGTGGCTTCAGTGCTAACGTTTGTGAAAATTCCCACTTATTTGGTCTAGACGGTCGCTTTGTCACAGACGGCGAAAAGCACTCGTCAAGTGATTTTCGCATACCGCGAGCTGACTGAAAAAATCCAGGATGCAGCATCAACATGCCATGCAACATACCGTGCGCTGTTACATCTTCATCACTGTGTTTAGGCTAAGAAAAACAGTGTTTACAAAGAGGATAACAGAAGAAAATTACTTTCTCCACTTATATGAAGATTCTGACTTCGCCATCTAACCTGGTTATTTAAACAGAAAATGACATTCATGTTCGTTATAAACCAGTCACAATGTTACGAATAATAAAAATTGACCCGACAACCAATTATGTCCCTAAGTGGTCTGCCTATGTGTGGGAGGCTAAGCCTGAACACAAATTCACTGCCCGCAAATTTTGAAGACCACATACAATTATTGCAGTCCATCTAAATGTTAACCCCCACACCACCGGTGAAAGATATTTGTGCTACATTATTCTCCGATTGACACAGCCTACCTTGCATACATAAAATTTGTCGCAGATGATATTATCTTTATAAACAACCTGCCTATATCTATGCCCATAGGTGTACGCATATAGCTATAGGTATCAGGTATAGGTATAGCAGATACCTATAAATGCCTATACGGCATTCTACAAGCTCCATAGCATGCGTTAAATACACCCTCCAGGTTCTAAGGAAAAGTTTGCAGAGCGAACAAGTACATCGAAACGAAGGAAGTATACACAAGACAGAGCGTTATCTTCCAACAGCACTTTATTACAGGAAACAATGACTTGTAAAACTCGGCGACAATTTGTTACATCTATGCATGGCTTTCCAAGAAATTCATCCTATTTATTGCTCAGAAACACAAAATGGGTGTACACACAATCTGACATCAGTTTCAAAATCGTATCGGCCATTTTCGTTAATTCCGTCTGTAAGTACTTTACTTTTTACTTACAATGGTAAATGCATTAAAGGGCCACAGGCTTCAACCTTGGTACATTTATTGCAATGGCATGTACGTTTTATTGCGCGCCAGTAGTTTTTTTTTTAAGTTATTTCCGTGTTAGGCTATCGCCCATTTTGGCAACTGCACGCGCACTGCTCCAACATCTGGTATAAAAATCCTGCAACAGAAACCTATCAAAGTAACAAAAACCGATATCTAAGGTCTTTTGGTAAATGCATGCGCCGGAAGAGATTGCGGAGCGGGAAACACGCCATTGAGGCCATGTTTCGGGCACCACCTATAGTTAGTACGTAATCTTTTTCCCGACAACAGTTTATGGTATCAGGCGAGAATCATTTTAGTGCAAGCTGAAAATATTTCAGCAGTTTAGGCATACCGACTGCCCAAAGCACTGATGACACCTATCCCCTTCCCCGCAATGAACTCACTTCTGATCTTTCGATAAAAAAAGAAAAAAAAGGGATAAAAATCCAATTATAGTTTCATTCATTCGGTACGTGCTTATTTTCAAGCAGACATCGAAGCAATCCTGGTACACGCGGGTGCATGCATAGGTCTGTTATGGTGCCGGTCCTCCTATGCATTGCACACGTTGCGAATATTGCGAACAGACCATTTCTTCTTGCGGTGCTCAGTGCAAAGACACAGACTCAAACATACAGCGCTGTGTCACGTTTCCTTCACTGCGTAAGCGTTCTTGAGCGATTTATCCCCAACAAGCCCATAAGGCGCTGCACTTGAAAGACATGATTGGAGGAGTACTGTGACCTTGTGCTGAATTAGATTTCACATGCCTAATCGAAAAGCGCACTGTCATCTGAAGCGGACGGCATAGTTGAAGGTGTACTTCCTATTGTTCGGCTATTTGTGTCTTTCGCTTTCGAAAGTTATCTTTGCCGCTGGAAACAGCGCAGAGCTCGCCCTCTAAACTTAAGGCACCTGAGACCCCATAAGTCTCACACGAACCACGCCGCGGTTCACCACCCGAAGTTTCATACGGTTCATTCACCGCACCACACACCACAAGAAGTCAGGTGTGCCATATTTCAAATCTCTGCAGCGCTAAACGGAACTGAAAATTCAGTTTCTTCGGAAGAGTTTCTCAGCTGGGCTCGTTCACTCGCCGGTTACGAACTCGACGGACGCGCTACGCCAACGCGTAATGTAAACAACATCGGCGGTAGGCAAGTGCTGATTATCCAGACTAAGAACTTCGAAAGCACGTTTCTATTCGTTTTAAGCACAAGACAATATAGATACAAGAAGTACGGGCGTTGCAGCTATCATTATTAGTTGCGTTGTTTTAGCAGACGATCGCATTGAGCCCGCCTATATATATATAATGGCAGTCGGAAGGCCTTTAGGCGCCCATTCCTGCGTTGAGCGTCGGCGTGCCTCGGCGCCCTAACGGAGCGAACGAACACATCGAGTGATGAAAGAGCGAACGCCGAGCGCAGCAGGGTATTAGCGGGGGAAAGACAGCGATAATGAAGAGAGTGCGAGGATGAAACGGAGGTAGCCAATTTGAAACACCATCAGTTCGCGCTCACGTCCACGCATCCGCGGCAGCGGTGGTGCCGTGCGAGGCGGGGAAAATAAGAACAAGAAAGCTCGATTTCTCGCATAGCGTTCGTGGCAAGTGTTTCCCGGTAAAGATTACGGTGGCATAAGCTGCAGTTGCCGATAACCAGCAACTGTGTGGCCGGTCTATATGGTATAGCGTCGCGGCTCTGCCAGTCGGTGCGGTGATCGGTGCGATGCCTCAATGTATCGCGAAATGAAGACACGTATTGACCCTTTTCGCGGCGATCCCGCGGGCGCTGCCTTGTTTGATCACGTGGCGACGCGTCCATTGCTTGCCTCAACTGCCTCCGTTGCCTCCTTGTTTACAATGGAAGTGTACGACGCCGGCGCGGCTTAGAAAACCTCTGTTTTCGGAGATATCGTAGACGGTGACTAGGTGGACGACACTAAGCTTTGATCACAGCTTCAGAGAACATGCAAAAGCGCTTTCGGAGCTGATTAAGCCATGTCCAAACGGCGCAAGCAGCGTATATGGTGCTCTGTTCTAAAAGCGGGGCTAAATATGTATTCCAAGCTATCCCAGCTTTCCGATTATGAATTCCGTCAGGATTAGTGTGTTTTGCTCTTTGTTCTTTATTCGGCAAATATTTTGAAGCAGTGGCTTGCCAGTTTTTGACTCAGTGAAGTTCCTCGGTGCGGCCACAATCTGATTATTTTCTGCCTAATCGCTCGTGGGTGTGCTCAGTTCCGAGAGATTTGTTCTTGCTCCGCACAATGCTTGAAGCGTAGCTGTATTGTACATTGTAATACCTTGTAGCAACTATATATTACAACTAGTAACTCGCTTACTCTTGTGAACCGTCACGAAACATTCAGCTTCAACCATTCGTGTGCCATAGGTGTAGTCCGTCATTTATTGTGCGTATACAGTGCATATATATCCAAGTGTGCACTCATTCACTTATTCTTGATACATCGGCGATAGAGTGGGCGGGACAGATGTGTATAGATAACGTGCGCGAAACTTACTATAACAGGAAGCGGCGCTACTCCCTTTGTCATTGTTTAACGACTGGTACTCACTCTTGCCGACGTTGTGGGGATGAAGCCCTTTCTTTGAAGGTTAGTGATACAAGGCTGGCGGATGAGCAAAGTTCTGTATCCTCGAGGAAAGCCGTACATCACGAGGTGCCGGTAACACGGTCGGACAGTTGCAGCAGCGGTCCGCGAACTTGGCCACACAGATTCATTCTATTGTTAACATGCCAGTCACTATTTTTCCAGCCAACTACTGCACACGTCTTCCATCCACATGATTAAATCTAGCATGATTGGAGCACAGTGTGTTAGCGAAAACTCAGTTGGATTTCCGACAGCTGATCGCACAGATGGTGGTGGTGGTGGTGATGATGTTGAAGCAGGCGGGGTTAGCCTGGCATACATAGCCGGCAATTGTTCCGCCTGATCCTCCTTCGAGTTGAGATCAGGGGTGTGTCACCAAGTGTCTATGAGCCCCGTGTCTCGCAGGAAGGCCAGCAGCAGTCGTTGCGCTCTCTTCCTGGTTGTCGCAGGTCCTCCGGGGAAAACGACGTTTTCAAAGGTCCTGTGCGTAAGACCGCTCTTTTGTAGGCTGTCGATCATCGCTTTTCTTTCTTTGTCAAACTGCGGGCATATCCAAATGTAATGTTCGATGTCACCAATGTCACCACAGAAAGCACAGAATGGGGAAGCGCGAAGCCCAGTCTTGAATAACCAAGCTGTGGTGTACGCGGAGTCGGTCCTGATGCGGTATAAAAGCGTCGCTTCTTCGCGGGTAAATCCATAAGTCACGCAGGCTTCGTGGGGATGATCGCACAGAAGCAAGGTAGAAGCAGTAATGGTTTCGTATTCGTGCGCGATCGCTGAGGAGAGGTATGGCGCGCCGCCGTGAGCGCCATCTCGTTTCTCTAAAACAAACTGTTCCGCGAAAAGGGTCAATAGTACTGTAGGAGGAACGTGACGGCGGCCGCACGGGTCGTGCCGTCGTGCCCTACTCAGAAGGGCGAAGGCGGCGAGCCGAGCGGCGGCTGCGACGACCAGCGTGGATAGCTTTGAAAACGGCAATGCGCGTGCCGAGCTGGCGTTTCGAGCACGCGCTGCGCTTCTTTATTTTTTCTCTTTGCAGCGCCGACCATATATTTATTTTTCCGAACACATAGGCGGCGTTATCGACAACCTCAAGTTGTTTTTGTTCAGACGCTGTTATCAAAACTTCATGTTCGCCTACCGTGCCTGATTTCTCCAAAAACTGATTCTTTAAAGGTGACCTTGATTTTTGATGATATTTTTCCAAAACACGCTAAACTTCTTCCATCACGCATACTTGAAGGTCTCCTTCAAGATCATCTTAATCAATTTCAATCTCACTTGGTTATTTCTACGAACGCTACACAAAATGCAGAGAAGGCCGGAGTGGGCATCTTTTCAAATCAGCTTAACTGGTCTTTTGCTCTTCGTCTAGCAGATTACACCCCAATATTTCTTGCAGAATTTCTGGCCATCATTCTAGCGATTAGAAAATTGGGTACCCAGACACCGAAAGTAATAATTGTTACCGATGCGCTGTCGGTTTGTACACATTTAACTTCTACAAATCATTCACACCTACTGAGTATATTTTCGACTCTTGTTCCAGACAATTTGTCTGAAGTCTGCTTTGTATGGGTCCCCGGTCATAGTGGAATTTCTTTAAATGAATCAGCTGACTCGCTCGCATCATTGTCACTAAATGGTCCTGTCTTAAATATCCTTCCTGATTTCGCTTTTATAACAGGTACAAGATTTAAACGCTTTTTATTTCTAAATTGTACTAAATCATAACTACTTTCCGCAGAGGATTTTCGACATTTCAATTTCCGGTGGAACACGAGCAAATGCCTTTCACGACAATGCGAGGTGACATTATCAAGCTTCTGTTGTAGAGTTCCCCGCCAAAATTATACCTTCATAGATCTGGTTTGTCTATAACTAACCTTCGTTCTTTTTGTAATGAACCAGAAACTATGGACCATTTCTTTTTTTCATGCCGCCGCTTCTCCTCCCTCCGCAGAATGTTCCTAGTATTTCCTACAAGTAAACTGGGTTTAGCGCTTACTACATCAAACATTTTGTCCTTTGGTGCGTGTCAATTAGGCACAAGCCATGGGTTAATGATTTCTGCTATCCACAAGTTTATTGAAGCGTCAGGAAGGCTTCACTGCTAGGGTACCGACCGTGGGACACTTCACTTTATTTTTTTCCCCTAAATTTATGAATATGCCCTCTCAAATTTTTGTTGGCATTGAGTTGAATATTGCTTTGTATTAAATGTGCCTTTCTCCCATTTTGTTTTGTAAGACGCACATTTCAAATCTAATGTGGCCAATCCCCCCTGTGGGTACGAGCCATGTTTTGAGGCAGCAACAAAACAACATAGTGCTCCGCGCTGCGGCGTTGGTGGACGCTACAGTACTGCGCTCATATTTCGCATTAGGGAGTTTCGTAATCGTCGGTGATTTTTTTAAAGAAACATGTCCGTGCAAATTTGTGTAGCTTCACAGTACTTCTCTGTTCATAATCTATTTCACCTAATTTAATTTCAGTGAATCGCGAAAATTCTTTACATTTTTGTTTTTTATTCTCTTCATAAAAAGGTATTTAATAACTTTGTTTCAATTAGTCAGACTGCTCACTTATGTACTACACTCGTTTCTCCTGTCTTTCGTATAGTCCTGTTTTTTCGTTTCTCTTCTTAGAATAACATTTCAAATAATTCATCTTATTATTGGCATATTTCCTTAGTAAGTACACGCCATAAGTGGCGGTCTTCATCGTCGTTACCATAATCGTTATCATCCCTATTACATACGCCCCTGCACGAGACAAAGACGACGACTGTTTTCTGGGGAGCTTTTTCTACGACAAAGGCTGATTCCTGGACGCTGTCGGCTCCGCAGAGTGAAGTCGCAGCAAAGGCCAGCCATCGTCGGTGCCCCTTGGCTCCGCTTAAGCCAAGCACCGCCATTAGGTGCCTAGGAAGCATTCAGGGCCTGTTCGTACAGGCTGCGCACCAGCAGCAGAAGCAGCGATGGCAGTTCCCGATGAGGCCTCGCATCCCGGCGTGGCGGGTGCATCGTTGAACAGCGAGTTGCAACACTGCTACCAGCGGCGATCGCACGTTCCGCCACCGCCAAGTGCCTTGATGCCGTTCGCACAGGAAAAGAGGCGTTCGGTGGCCGCCGTTAACGCGAACGAAATCAACCGGCGCGTTACCAGCCACCTGGCAAAGCTGCGGCGTCCTATCCGCGCCGCCGACAAGGAGCCCCTCCAGCGCAAGGTAGCCGAAGCAGTCGCCGTCCACCGAAGGAAGTACCCGGACTACGTGCACCACCCGCGTGAGGCCCGCCGGCGCAAGGAGCAGGAACGCATTGCCAAGCAGGTTACCAGCAAGCTGAAGAACGACAGTTCCTGGGACAACGAGCAGCAGCCGACAACTTGCACGGTCGCGGCCCAGGGTCGAAGCAGCCGGAAGTTCCAGCAGCAGCTGCATCCGCCACCATTGTAACCGACGCCAAGAAGCACACACAGTGCTATCAGCGGTGCTGCTCGAGTCAGCGCTTCGGGCTCCGGTCAGGGAACGGGGGCCTGTATGCGGACGGCCACTGTCCCGGCCACGACCAAGGATCCCGAAGAACAAATGGTGCCTGTAAAAGTGACTGCTTTAAGAGCCTTGGCTGAATTTTCGAAGAGGCAGTCGAAACATTTCCACAGTTATGCCGAGCTCACCTTGATCAACATCTTCAGAACATTAAAGCAGCCCGAGAGACAGAGGTGGGCCGTGCAGCCAGGCTGTGTTCTATCGATGCTGCTGCTGCGCTACTCCCCGCGCAAACAATGCGGCTCCTGCACTTGCTCATGGGGGAGTCGGGTGACCAAGACGTTGTCATCGCTGCAATCAAGGTGATGTCGCCGACTCATGGAAGTGCATCCTAAAGAATAATTGTGCAGCTTCTGCGTTAGATGATGCCGGCTTTGCTGAAGGCATATGATCACAGCGAGAGTTCTGTACGGAAGCGGCAGTATTTTGATGGTGACGCTGCATGGCGTAGTCGGCGCTGAAGTGATGAAGCCATACTTTGCTTCCCTTATGGGATGCAAGAGGGCACAGGGCAACAGCAACGGAAGCACACCTGGCTCCCCTACACATACAGAATCTTCTTCCAGATAACACTTAAGTGCGTGGGGGGGTTGGGGGGGGGGGGGGCAAGCAGCTCCTCCCAAGCCATTCTTCCCGTTGGGCTGCCACCATTGCTTCACTGCTGCTTTGCGAATAACTGTGGCCCCATGCTTTAATTCTTGAAGCAACTCCAACGCGCAACTGTTAGTAAAACGTACCTATTTATTATGCAATCCAAAACGTACTATACGCTTAGCGCACGAGTGTCACTCTTCATGTAGTCGTCACATCAAATATTCAACATTTAGGAGTTCGTACGAATATAATATTCACATGAAACTAATTACCTTCCTGTATGCAAAGAAATGCCGTACTGCTGTCAAAAGAGATGTCTGTCTGGCCGGACATGACCATGGACACGGCATTTTCATTAAAAAGAATCAGGCAGAAACGCCTGTGGGAGTTAACCTAAAGTATGCGTAGGCATTTGCTACATAAGCAAGCGTTTGTGTGTCTGCTATAATGACGAGAAACGCCGCGAAAGTCGTACAGGCGAACGGAGAAACGCGGTTGCAACGCGTTTGTTGCTCTTAGTCACTATCATCGTCATCATAATTCATGACTCCTGTTGCTGCTGTTTCTCGCTCATCCCAGGTGCCTCCTTGAGTTGTTTCTGTCGTAACTTAAACTTCCGGTGACGCTCTGCATGCTTGCTACGGTAGCGAAACACGATAGACGTGTGGTTTTGCACCCCCCTGGGAGAACGGAGGGGCCGGCAAATTGTTTCTCGCCTGTTTTTCTTTCGAGACAGTGACCGTTCGTTTCTGCATGAAATGTTGCAGCTCCGATTCGTTAATTTTCTTCCTAATATGGTGGTGTCACATGCCAAAGATCTCCCACAAGCTCCATGGGGCTTTCTCGAGGAGGTAGTTGACTCATTACTTTTCTTGAAAGATAGGTTCAGACGCGATTACATTTTGCCTACGAGTCGAAAGCAATTTCTGCTGCACTGGCAGAGTTGATTTTCCCAGATTCTTTGTATTGTATACCTTATTTAATTCGTCCTTCGGAAATTGCCTTCGGAAACATTACCTGTTAGAACCAGGTTGAACTGGAGGACCTGCTTTGTGCCGTTGTGCTCGAGCTCTGGACTCTGTCCGCGTGCTGAAACCATAGATTACTGCTTCATAGATTGCACGGATGCTTTATTTTCGGGGGACATTCTTCCACGTACACTGAAAAAGGATATTGACATCAGTGGCGGGCCTCCTTATGAAATGTTCATAGTACTGGCTTTATACAACCCATGGAGATCTAGACTATGTCATCGTCATGAACAAATAACGCGATCTAGAAGATCCTTCC
The DNA here is from genome assembly GCF_013339745.2 of Dermacentor silvarum. Classification (NCBI taxonomy): domain Eukaryota; kingdom Metazoa; phylum Arthropoda; class Arachnida; order Ixodida; family Ixodidae; genus Dermacentor; species Dermacentor silvarum. Next base: position 336,693,388 of record NC_051154.1, on the reverse strand, counting down.
ATCGTAAAAGTGCAGCTTATATGATAAGTCTGTACGCTGCGCCGGAACCTCCGCTTGACTGGATGCACTTGTTGGACGTATGTGTGTGCTTGCCCGGATTTTAAGTGTGTAGCTATGTCCACTCTGTTATATCTTCAGTTTTGTTTTCCATGTAATGAGCAAAGAGAAGGAAAAAAGAATGGGTAGCGCAGTGATTAAGACAGCTGTATTTGAATGAAAATGTCGCCTGTTCAAAGCTCACGGCACCAGGTTCTTAAGACGGTGACAAGAACTTTTAGTGGTCCTGAGAAACTGTGGCCAGGGGGTTATGTTTATATTAATTTATTGTATATGTTTCTATTTTTTATTAACCTAATTTTTTTCATTTATGTAAATTTTGTTTTATTTTATTAATACCCAATTTTCTTTATGCTGTGAAAGCGTCACGGCGTCACCAACGGTTTCCTTTAGTGAGTCGACATAGAAATGCTTACGTATATAAGATTGCGCAGATCCCACGCGCACTGTGGAAAGCTATGTTGTGCGAAGCATTTTGCAGGTACCTGGCTGTCCAGCATTGTTTCGGTTTCCGCAGTGCGATTCCAGGTGGAGTAACGTGTTCCTGCAATTGAGTAGTGATGTGTGTGAGCAGCGAGTATATGTCTGTGTGACGGCAGTGCCACGATGAGAACAACGTTGTAGTCGATCCTATGACAGGAATAGCATGAGCTGTGTGCCGGCCGTTCGATGTGATCCTACGAAAGATGTGCTCGTTGGGTTCTGCATATATATTAGACAAACGTAAACGTGAGAAATTCAGAATGGCACGTGGTTGTTTCATGTGGCTGTTTCAACATGTGGCTGTTTCATGTGGTGCGCGTTAAAACGACGATCACATTGTACTTTGGCGAAGAAACGTTAAAACTTTATTATTTGCGCAATCATTGAGTCCGTACAACATCGTGTAGTTTGTGCGCAGCGTAAAATGATAGGTGGAAATTACTGTAAAAAGTGGGCGGGTCCATGCGATACTGCAGTCTAAGACGGCGCCTCAAAGCGCGAGCTGTCACAAGGAAATAAGACGACAAAGTGGCGCGGCGTGCATGCGCCGAGTGCTTAAAAGAGACGGCGGGCTTTGGAACCCGAAAAACACGCGTGTGATCTTGGCTATGAGGAAAGAAAAAAACAAAGAAAAAGATCGAGGCATTTGGATGCAGCACTCGGCTGGTGTGCTCGTCGGCAGAGGTTCGTTTTGCACGTCGGTCCTACAATATTTCATTTTTTTTAATGGGAGGCGAGACAGGATCCTACTTATCGCAAAGTGCCAAAATGAGCCAAAGAATGCTTCGCGTTACAGTAACGTCGATCTAAGTCGCTTAACTTGATAAAGCCGTTCTAACGCGTACATCCCCAACGTTAAACTCATATCCTGGAAACTTGTATTTGCAATATTAAAAAATCGTCGACGATTACGCTACTCGCTAAAGCGAAATTTTAGCGCAGCTCTATAAGAGTTTTCATTTCGCGATGTTTTGGCTGCGGCGGACAATCTGTCTCATGCGGCACGTTGCAAACGGAGCGAAGTGTGGCGCGACGGCCTCGCAAATGTGGAGATCGCGAGAGTGAGCGCGTGGGTGACGCGTGGCCGCGATTCACAGCAGCCTGCCGACAGACCTCCCAGACGACGCGCGCCATTGTGGCGCCATCTCGCAGCCATCGTCGCCGCACTACGGTTTTCTTCTCACGCTTTCGCCATACACTCCTCCGCTTTCCACCTCATGGTTCCGCTGCACCTTTTTTCAACGCATCAAGGAAACGTTGCTGATCTGTAGAAGAGGCTGCTGTAAATATATGAGCAAAATATTATTCAACGCAATACAGCAGATAACTCACAATCTCGTGACAAACACAGTGAAAAGTCGCTTGCAATCTCCATGGCAATCTCGTCAGCAGCTACGTTGGAAGCAACCAAGCAGCCAGCCAACCCGTATTCGCGGAGCAATGGCGTGATTTTTGTCGTGTCTGAAAGTGTAACAACCTGCGGTATTCAATCAGACAATGTACAAAACTGCCCGCAGTGTGTTGAAGCGTGACGCTGAAGCCCCTGAAAAAGAAACCTCTTTCTTTCGGGGGCTTTCAACTGACAGGTTTCTGCTGATGGTGCGGTTACCACTTGTTCACTCAATTAGGGGTATAGACCGTGTCATGGAAGTTCTTTCTAGACGATTTAAGTCAGCAAAACGTTTTCAGTGGCAAAAACTATTCACGCGAGCAAGCAGGGCCGGACACGAATGCATTTGCATGCAAACGCGTTTAGCGTTGACGCTCCAGAAGTCAGCGCCACTTCACTGGCAATGGACATCCGTGTAAGCTTGGCGGCGCTGAGAAATCGCAGGTTTTCAAACGTGACGCACTACGTTTTTAGAAGGTCGAGCAAGCGCTATTTTCAATGTCCACTCGATTTCGCATTTTTATTTGATAGGTGCACGGGGTCGTCCTTGGTGTTCTCGACGCCTCGCGCAAACGGCTTGCTAAAAAGTCGCAGTTTCGCCCGAAAGGCGAATCATCGATTGCGATAGCAAATTAGTAGACAGCTATACGAAGTAAAGATAGTAGTTCTATCGGCCGTATAAAGTTGTAAATATTCGCTTACTAACTAAATGAACAAGCACGGTGTCACGCGCGCACAGGTAAACATGAACACATCTTCAGCACACCTCTACCGCACACCTCTACCGGCCACGCAGCACACGCGCCGAGGCTAGGGTGACGAAGTCTGGGACGATGGGCGCCGAAGACGCAGCTCCCGCGACAGCGAATGCGTGCTAGTTGTGCCCGGCCGTGCCCGTGGCTGTCGCGTCCGTAGTTTCCTTGTGTACAGCATAGAGGCGTTGCTGCAGCTGCTAGGAGAGGAGGCGGCGGGGCCCACTTGGTGCTACCTTATTTTAATGCGATCACGTATTGCAGAAAATCCGGGGTCAGCGTCGGCGTGGATGTCGGCGTCCATGGCGGAGAAAATCATCCCCAACTACGCGCACCGCGCAGGCCTTCCGCGTGGAGCAAGGTGTTAGTGAACAAAAATTAAATTTTCACAGTGAAATCCGTCAGAAAAATGGTGATGTACTACTTAACCACAACCTACAGACATGGTGGCGTCGGATTGTAATTTGAATGTACGAGAAAACATAATGCTGTTACGAGGAAACTCGAAACACCAACCCCCTTTTCCTGCATTTATACCATACCAACAACGGCGCGCTCGGGTACATTGCTTGCCAAAATCATATCCAGATGGCGCTCGCATTCTGGGCAGGTCAAATTTGGACTTCGCCTGCCTAAAGGCCGTTTCACATGCTGCGACTGTAGCGAAAAAAATCGGTGGCATCACACGCGTCGCAATGCGATTTTTTGAGGGCCGTTTCACATGGCGCGACTTCAACAATGTGACTGATGCGACGCCCAGGGTTGCTTGCTCCCAGATTTTGTCGCACACGCCGAATAAATTCCTTTAATGTAATGAAAAAGACATGCACGTTATAACATAATTGACTTCTCTATATTAGGACCAAGTAATACGTGCGTTTATAATTTAAAAACGCTTCAAAGTTTAATTTCTTTTGGAGTGCGCAATTGCAGTTTATGAAGTTCAATACTAGGAGAAATGGCGGACGTAAACAGCTGTTCGCAGGTGGTCGTTCAGCTGTTCAGCGCTGTGTGCTGTCTCGTGTGTGTTTGGTGCCCGTGTCGTTCTTCCTGCGGTACACCAAATTAGAAGAGGACCTATCAACAAGCCCCTTATAGCTGTTGTCATCGCATAGGCAGTATTCGGAATTCGGCTGCAGCGAAGTCGTCATGTCAACGCAGAGAGCCCCAACGTTACCCGTGCTTAACGTCAGCTTCTGAAAAAAAGATGTGTGTGTATTGCTCGTGATTGCGCATAAACAGTTCCTGCTCCTAGCAATATTCTAGCACCAAACTTAGCAGCAAGCACCAACCCAAAAGCTCACGTCTGCCCCTGAAGGAAGCCGCAAATGATCTGTGTGTAATTACTGAGTTTGCAATGGAATTTTTGTTGTGAACGTTAATCTTAGCGCCAGCCTGGTTCGTCCGTCTTGGCGCGTGTGCTGTAATTATTCATACAAGTGCTCTTTGAATATTTCGAAAGGCGTAAAGCTGACACCACATTTTTTATGAGCTGCAGTCAGTTGTGTACGTAGTATCATATCATCCTGACAGACATGGGCGTCGTCTACTTTCTCTTCCTGTTTCTCGCGCTGTAATGTGCTGTGAATCTGAATCAAGAAGCTTAAGTCAATATGCTGCAGTACGTAGCGCAGCCGCGTAGCCCCACGGCTAACATTAAAATACCTTGTTAGGAGTACGTTTGTTTGTTTAATGACAAACTTTTGTATTCATAGTGGTAAGTGTTATGTAAGAAGCTATCGAAACTATCCGCTAATAGCATACGTGTGATTCTACCTTCTTCAGCACATCTTAAAAGTGAGGCTCAAAACACCAGATAACCAAAAACATATGCAACTGGAGCACGTTCTATGGTTCCTTTCCTGGAAATTAAAGCCAGCACCTCAGTCTGTTAAGCTACTCATGTACTTAACCTGTATTAGACCATTGTTAGAGAATGCTAATTGGAACCATTTGAAACTAGATTTGACGAAAATGAGAAGAAGAAGAAGAAGAACAACAACTTTATTGAAACAAAAATCTTACTGGTGTCTATGGGTGGAGCCCCTATTCCAGGGCCCCACTGGCTTCCGCGGCTCGCCGGGCCTGGTCGACGGGTCGCCAGCTGGCTTCCCAAGTCCAGTTCGGTGAGTCGCGCCTCCCACGACCAGTTAACGAGTGAGTTCCTGACTAGCGGCGAGACGGCATGTGCCGGGCGCCTCGGGCATTCGTATGTGATGTGCTGGAGTGTCGGGGTGTCTTCACACCAGGGACATTTGTCTTTGTGTCTGTCGGGGTATATCTTGTGTAGCCTGTGCAAGTGAGGAAAGACGAAAATGAGAAAGTGCAAGGAAAGCGTCAAGGTACAATCCAGTCTGGTATTCCCAAACCGATTGTATTAGCAACTCTTTATGCCTCCCTGAATTGCCTGCGTTAATCCAATGCTGAAAACAGGGGAAGCTGACTCCCTTTCTTGCTGTTTAAAAGCTACTCGAATGTCAGTAACAAACTACATATCTTGTGAGGGAAAGTGAGGGGCACTGGCAATATCTCTAAGCTTTTGTATGAGCTTTCACCTTGAACGAGAATGGAATAAAAATATTTACCTTTGGAAGTCTCAGAATCCAAACATTATTAAAATTTTGAGGAGCCACTATAAATTTTTGAGATATCGACAGTAAACAGTGTGCTCAAGTACAAGTACACACTCAACACACTTGGTTAGCGTGGTTGCGTGGCCAGCTGCGAATGCAAAAGCGTCCACAGCTGCTACCTCGAGGTAACTGCTAGGTTGCACGAGTGTTTCTCTTATAGCCCATGTACCTGGCAAGGGGAATGGTTATACGTAGTCCCATTGCAGCATTGGCCTGTGCTTTTTCTTTTTTTTTCAATAGGTGGTGGCAAGCTGATTCCGTCTGTTTATGTATTTATCATTTTCGTGCAACTTATGTGCATGTGTTTGTATCATATTCTGATTGTTATACGTGCAGCGATGCAAGCATCTATCTATTGCACCACAGTCATTTATTCTACTTTGTGTTGAAATGTACAAAACGTGGCCACCCAGTAATGGCCAGGACAGCCAGCAGGATTGGCAAAAAATATGATGTAGATGCAATGCACTTGCTTGAATCGACATGAGGCGAAGCTTTCACGCAACGGTGACTTCAACTCTATAAAACGAACTGCAGTGTGTACAGTTGTCCTCATTTCACCCGATGCAACACGTACTCCTATGCAATGTTTCCTTATTCACCGCACAGGTCACATAGTGTGATGTATACATAGCACGGTGAACACACTCAAACGTCGGCTCACTAAGACTTCAATTAAACATGAGTCTTGAGTTCGTGTGAGCCAGACTGAGTAGAATTCTGGTGAATACGCGTAAAAGAAAGCTCGGTTGAGTAAATTTTTAGTGAATATTGTCATGTGGTAGTCAGGGCAAGCTCATCTGAGTATAATTTAAGTGAATATGAGTCAAAGCAAGCTCGGCAAGTAAATTTTTGGTGAATATGACTCAGTGCAAGCTCGCCTGAGTAGAATTTTGATGAATATGAGTCAGAGAAAGCTGAGTTGAGTATAATTTTGGTGAATATGAGTCGGGGCAAGCTCAGATAAGTAAAAGTTTGGTGAATATAACTCTGAGCAAGCTCGACTGAGTAATGATGGGATATGGTTATACGAATTTATGCAGTAATACATGTAAGGGGAGATTCATTGGCAACATTTCCTCCATCTTGATGGGCAATACCTATGCCTCGTGATGAGTCTGCACACTTTATGAGCTGTGGACATGCAAGACCCACCCACACTTGAAAAGATGCTATCTTTCACAGGGAGGAATGCAAGCGACTGACTTCACTGCACAATTTTGATCTGCTTTTGTTTAATGAGTTATCTACTGCTTATAAAAACAAGGTGTTTGCCTGCTTTTCGCACTATTGCATGTGTTATACAGGAAGTAGAGACAGAGAAACAAGAAAAGGCAAGGATGTTTATGGCGACGTAGTTTCTTAGAGTACTGCGATATGTTACAACCAGCCTAAACAAAAGTAATTCGAAGCACTGAAGTAAGCGAAATATGCAATTACATTTTAATGTGAGGGTTAATACAGATGCAGTAAGAATACAAAGTCTGCAACACCCTGAAGGTTTATTGGTTACTGTGCAGGAGAAAAATGATACATCATAAAAAATGAGAAAATAACTGTTTAAATATTGCTTCGAAAAGAAATTGACAATACTGTTTATTCCCAGTCAAAGCGTTAAATATGCTATTGTAAAACATTCACTGCGATATATACTTTGCACGTTCTCTTTGCGCGCTTGATAAGCAGTCGCGTCTCGCAGCGGAAGTAACAGAACCTTGAAATAAGATAATTCATTGGGGAAATTGCGCATGCATGAAAGCCCAAACCAACCGACTGCAACTAAATGGTCGAGCGTATAGCGTGACCTATTGACCGTAGCATTTGTCCGTAGTTGCATATTCTTTAAATTGTTCCGTCCGTAAAAGCATACCACGCTAAAACTGTGGCGTTTTTGTATATCGCGAGTTGTCTTTACAACCAGAAAATTAGGACGACATCCGAAGGCCATGCCTTCTCGTGAGGGACACCTCCTAGTATTTACCAACTCGCAGTGCCTGTGAATAACGGGAAATCACGCAAAAGTACGTACCATCAGCACCCGAAGCCAACATAAAAACAGCGTCGCGTGATTAGCAACGTAGCGTGTCAACAAATGCATAGAAATCACAGAACCGAATCCGACCTACGAGTTTTTATCTGCACTCTTCGCGTGTCGGTTCTGATAGTACGAGCCGATTGCGCAATCCACGGCTCCACTCAAAATAATTGCACTGTTCGAGGCTTGTTGAGCCAACATTTATAGACAAAAAAGTATCTATAAACGTTGTGTCGTGCGACCAACGCCATTTTCCAAAACAGGCCGCGAAATAGCTCTCGTCGCAATTTCGACGGAAAATCGCAGCGATCACTGCGACGTTGCGACGTTGCGACCACCCGTTTCGTCGCAGCCGAAAATCAAAGAATGGGCCCTGCGACTGCGATTTTCATCGCATGCGACGGAAATAGCGCCATGCGAAACTGCCTTAATGCGTTTTTGACACGCCCGCGCATCGGGGCAGGAGCAAACAATTGATAAAAAAATTAAATAAGGCGCTAGAGCCTTCACATTTTAATACAAGACACTTATATTGCCCCTGGAACTTCTTCCAGCAATACATCTAAACGTTCAGCAATAAACGTCTTTCCAGCAATACATTTGTGTTTAAAAGTGAAGCCGACTTTAAGAGTATTGGTGTAAGCTTGGTCTTCGTAAGCTGGCTTTCCCACGTTCTCTGTTGCAGTGAAAACGACTTAAAGAAAAATGCGATGCGAATGGGACCCGATAACGCTATCGCGAAGCTTCAGCGTCCTCCAGTTCTTTTTTCAGGGGCTTTATCTGGCCGCTCGACAACAGCGTGCTCGGCTTGGACTCTGAAAGTGACGTCACTCCAGGGGCGTTGCGACGAGAGGTAAAGTCCCTAGAAAAGCACCGCCATCTACTCTTTTCCTCCGCCGCCTCCTCTCCTAAAGCGCTTGCTTTTTTCTTTCCTTTTTGCTTGCGAAAGCCAAGTCGACGGTGGCGCACCTAGAAAGTCCACGTTGAAGCTTTCAGGCCGGGCGCGCGCCGCCGCCGCCGCCGCCGGCGACTGCGGCTGCGCAGAGGACTTTCAACATGACTCTGAGGCGGAAAAAAAGAAAATATAAAGAAGTGAAAAGCGCGCGCTATCATCGTCCAATCGGAGATACAGGAGAGAGAGAAGCGGCGTTTATCAAAGGATGGCGGTACTTTTCTTATATAGGGATTTTAACGAGAGGCAGCCCGAGTGCCCATCTGGCGTCGGGTGAGCCATGCACACGCCTGAACTGGAACCAGCGCCGTAAAGAGAGAAAAAAAACAAACGAGAACGACCGATATTTAGGCGGGGCCTTGCACCCTTGCCAACCCCTTCTGTAATTTCCAGCGCGCCACTGGAGCTGTTTGGTGTGACAGCTAACTCTATCTGCGGTTATAATAAAGGCATCGAAAAATTTTTGCGAAAGCTTTTTCACGTACGTGGAATGTGCGACAGGCGTTTTATACTATAGATACCACTGAAACGTGGGCCAAACGGGATGTGTAAATGTCTGGGCACGGGAGCATACTTTGTCTATATAAAGAACAAAAGGTATGCGCATTTACCTGCGCATTGCATGGTTTGTTTGGCCGGCAGACGTGAGCCACTACTACATGAGATTAAGATAATTTGGAGAAGTGGTGATACGTTAGCAAGAGAACTTCTGGAGGTTTATCACATAAAAGAGAGAGGAATGATTTGAATTAGTGATACGTCTGCTTTTCTCTTTGACTACGAGATGGTGCTGATAAAAACGTCACTGTAATCGGTCTAGGCGACATAAATGCAGGTATGCGCATTTGTTGAGTTTCAGCGGTCTGCTGTAAGTTTACCGCCCCACCTTTCTTTTCTTACATTTCTTTCTAAGTCTTTATACACTGTTTGCGCAGCAATGTGTTCCTCATAAACCGGAGTACCTAAAATTTAAATATCCCCGTCTTGAAATAATAGGAAGGTTCCTTTGGAGACATGCCATCAGTGGTGGCGACCACGGGATGGCGGCTGCTATGGGGTAATGAGTCGCTAAAAGAGAAAGATCTATTAATGAACTTTTAAACTATTAGTTCCAGTGGGCTCATCGTAATTGCGAAATTGAAGCGAGTTCTCCGTACGAGTCATCCACTTTCGGATCTGGAAAAATGCGATTACCCGCTGGACTTTGGCACGACGAATTTCGGCTCTCACGCGCGCGACACCGAAACCGGGAGGCTGCCGCGAGTGCAGAGCCGCGCCCCTCGAGACGGCGTTCTGTGAATGTCACCCAGCAGTGGGCAGCCAGTGCTCTGCGACAGCGGGGAGCCGCACCGCGCTGGACGATTCTTCCGCCCCGAAAAACACCGCAACCAACGACTTCAAAAGGCGAAGCAACAAAGATATATTTCTTCGAAGCAATACCTGTGTAGTGAAAAAGAGGAAGAAGAAGTGCTCTTGCATCTGCCGCTGTGCACGCGATCAGCGCTCGTGGACTATCTCGATTGTGTGAGACGTCATTGCCGTCTCATAAATCGTCGCACTACATTTGGGGAAGGTGCTGTAATCCCCAACCTCACCCTGGAACTTCGCAGCCGAACGTTGCCGACTGCTTCAGTCGCTACCGTGCTCGAGCCTACCGACCATCAGCCTGCAGCTTCCGCCGCTCCCATCATCTGCGGTGGTGGTGGTGGTGGTGGTAAACATTTATTAAGGTGTTATTTACACAGAGGTTGTTCGGGAAAACCAGCCCTTAGTGGGCCAGCTCCCTACAATACTAGGTGGAGTCCCTATTCAGGGACCCCATTGGTCGTAACCGCTGTCGTGACACGCTGGACCATGGCCTGTTGAGCCGGAAGGTCCAGGCAGCCGAGCAGGGCCGCCTCCCAGTCCTCTCGGGTTGGGTTGGGGTTGGGGGTTAGAGAAGGATTGAGTTGGCATGCCCATACCATGTGGTAAGTGTCAGCCACCTCCCCACAGTACTGGCAGAGGCCGGAAAAGGAAGAGTCGAAGTGTTTGAGCACTGCCGGGCACAGTAGCGTATTCGTGAATAGGCGAAGAAGAATTCTCTCGTCCGCCTTCTTGAGCCCTTTGCAGAGCGCAGGAAAGCGGCGGTGAGAGTCCCGATAATGGGTACTTATGTCTTTAAAAGTGAGAAGAGGAGGATTATATTCTGGATCAGAGTGGTCATCGGTGGAGGAGGCAGTTGCCCGGGGAATGAGTGCGCGGGCGGCAACATGGGCTGCCTCATTGCCTGTGAGTTCCTGATGGCCGGGGGTCCAGATTAGTGAGCGGGGAGAGGGGTCACCTACCCGCGGGCAAGGTCGAAGAATTTGAGCAGCTAGGGGTGAGATCCATCCCAGCTGGAAATTTCGACAGGCTCCTCTGGAGTCAGATATGATGGTTTTGGAAGCGTCATGTGAGATAGCTAGGGCTATGGCCACCTCTTCAGCATGGGTAGCATTGGGTGCACGGAAGGAGAGACCATCCACCTGCCTGTCTTGGTGGACTACGGCGGCCGTATACCAACTCCCATGGTAAGGGCCGGCGATGTCCGTGTAAAATACGCTTTGTTTGGAGCCGTAGTGGCGTCGGAGGGCAAGAGCCCGCGCCTCCCGGCGACCAGTGTGTGACTCATGGGACATATTGGTGGGGAGGGGTCGAACATGGATCGCGTATTTCCAGTGTTCGGGCACTCGTACCCGCTCCTGTGTGTGGAATTCATGCCTGATGTGTAGGCGATCTAGGAGTCGTCTGCCTGACGGGGTCTGCGCCAAGCGGGTGTATTGATTTGTCAAGTGAGCCTCCCGAAGCTCCCGGTAGGTATTGACCACCCCCAAGGCAAGAAGTCTCGCATTGGAGGTGGAGATGGGGAGATCTAGGGCTCGCTTGATGATTTTGCGGAGGGTGACCTCCAAAAAATCTTCATCGTGTTTCCGTAAGTGCAGGTACGGAGTCGCATACAAGATGCGACTCGTGACAAAAGCTTGTGCGAGACGAAGCGCATCCTTGCTTTTGAGACCCCCCCCCCGCTTGTTGGAAACACGGCGGACCATGCGGCCCACCTGTTCTCCAACCTTACGGAGTTTGTGAAGTGTTGTCTCTACTCGGCGGTGTTTGTGTATGTGTAGTCCAAGGACACGGATCTCCTGTGCCTCGTTAATGGGTCCACTATGTAGGGAAAGGTTAATGGACGAAGTGCACTTCGGCATGGGCCGAATGTGCACGAATTCTGACTTCTGTGGGGAACATTGGAGGCCGCAGTATGCCGCATATTCGTCCACTATATGGGCTGCGGCTTGCAGGCTGTCCTCCATGTTGCCCAGGTTGCCGTCTGTGGCCCACAGGGTGATGTCGTCGGCATAAAGCGCATGCTTTACCCCGTCGACAGCACCCAGCCGGGCCGGGAGCTGTACCATAGCTAAGTTGAAAAGGAGAGGCGACAACACAGCGCCCTGTGGTGTGCCTCGCGTGCCCAGTGGGTAAGGGCCGTATTCCTGATCTTGGATGCGAATGTATGCAGCTCTGTCAGTGAGAAAATTTTGAATATAGTTGAAAGTGCGATCGCCACAGTTAGTGGCACTGAGGTGAGCTAGGATGACTTCGTGCTTAACGTTATCGAAGGCTCCCTTAAGGTCAAGCGCTAGAATGATCTTGTCATTGTGGGGGTGTTCTATGGGAGTGAGGACTTCGTGGTGTAGTTGTAGGAGTATGTCCTGCGCAGATTTGTTGGGTCTGAAGCCGCACATGGAGTCAGCGAAAGTGTTACGCTCTTCCAAGTAGGAGGAGAGACGATCCCTGACCATAGTTTCCATTAGCTTCCCCGCACAAGAAGTAAGAGAAATGGGTCTAAGGTTATCAGTGTTGATGGGTTTCCCTGCCTTTGGTATGAAGGTTACTAGAGATGTTTTCCAATCTAGGGGGATGGGTGTTTCTCCGGACCAGATAACATTGATGTATTCGAGAAGCGACTGGTGTGCAGTATCGGGTAGGTTTGCTAGGACTTTGACGGTGAGTTTGTCTCGCCCGGGAGCCGTGCCCCGCCTCATTTTGGCAAGAGCCGCACGGAGGTCGTGTAACTGAAAAGGAGCGTCCAGTTCCGAGTTCTCCCTGCCTGCGTAGTGATACTCGGGGCCCCGCGGGTCCTGCTCAGTGCAGAGATAGCGGTCCCGGAGCGAGAGAGCTAGCTGTGTTGTGGAGCCGTGAAAATTGTGAAAGGCTCGATGTAGATGTCTTTGTGCCTCGCCTCGCGTTTGCGCGGGGTCGATGAGACTACGGAAGAGTCTCCATGTATTGCGGCCAGACATTTGCCTGGCGGCAGTATTACATCGGCCTACCCAATTTGAATCGGCGAGCTGGGCAGCGTACTCGGCCGCCTTCTGGGTGAGATCCAGTATCCGCATGCGGAGTTTGCGGTTGTGTTTTTGTCGGCGCCATCTCTTTGTGAGGCTGCGATGGGCCTCCCAAAGATGGAGGAGATGGTTATCCACGTCCGGGTGGCTGTCCGTGAGTTGTATTGCGGTCTCGTGTTGTCTTAGTGTTTGGAGTATGGATTGGGCCCACTGGGAATAACCATTGTGAAGGATGGGAGAGACAGGTACGGACTGTCGGAAGGCGTCCCAGTTGGGTAGGTGAGCCTGTGTGATGGGGCGTTGTAGGGGTCGTGTTGAGAGTGTGGTGTTGAGAATGCAGTGGTCGCTGCCGAGGGTTTCCTCGGTATTGACCCAGTCTGCGTGTTTGATGTTTTTGGTGAAGGTAAGGTCGGGGCAGGTGTCCCGGGTCACAGAGTTACCTAGACGAGTTGGTTGCGCAGGGTCGGTGTGAAGAGTGATGCCCAGCGTGGAAGTTAGCTCCGCGAGTTTCCTTCCACGCATCTCTTCCTTGCGATAGCCCCAAAGCCTGCTAGGGGCGTTGAAGTCGCCCACTATTAGGAGGGGATCGCGCCCTGCGATCTTCAGCGCCCTGGTGAAGGTGTCAGCGAAAGTGATCTTCTTGAGTTTAGGTCGGCAGTAAATGTTAAGGATGTGCACCGGGGGGTCGGCTCTGCGCAGGGGAAGGATTGTGACCATGGTGTACGAGTTGGGTATTGAGAGGTCGAGGTCGACTTCTTGTGCAGTTAAGGTTTTATGTACAAGAAGGCAGGTGAATGGGTCCCGCTGAAAAGTGTTATAGCCTGTGAGGCGCAAGGCGTTGCCGGGCTCTTGAAGGGCGACGACCGCGCACAGGTGTTCGAAGGTTTCGAGATAGAGGCTGAAATTGGCCCGTTTGGCCCTATCCTTGAAGCCTCTACAGTTCCACTGAATTAGAGAAAGTAGTTGAGGTTTTCCGTTTCGCGATGGGGGTAAGCGTTTAGGTGCTACCGCCATACTGAGAATTTGGGGTGGCTGGGATGGACTCGGCCCCTACGTTGGTGCCTTGTGCAAGTAGGGATTCGGAGTCCTCAGAGAGTTCGGCGAGGTCGTTGGTATAAGACAATTTAGAAGGGCGGTTAACGTCCTTGAGGGGACTAGCCCTGCGGCTGCGAGGGTTGGTGTCCTGGAGCCAAGTCTTAATGTTACTCGTCACCTGATGGGTGACGGTATTGTAGAGATTTTCGATGCTTTTGCTCATGGTGGTGAGTTGTGTCACCAGAGCAGTCATAGCGCTTTCAATAGCCTGAAAACGCTGTTCAGTGTTAGAGGGCTCCGAGACGGACGGAGCGACGCACATGGGCTTAGGTTCCGGAACGGCGACGGTAATTTTGGGGAGGGGAGGGGGCGGTGACGCGGGAGTGGAGGGCGTACTACCTGCCTCCAAAGTGGCTATTTTGACTAGAAGCTGCGCGTTCTGTGCCCGGAGCGCTGCGAGCTCTTGTTTGAGCACGAGGAATTCGGGGGAGGAGGTGGGGGAGGGAGAGCGAGAGGAGGAGGCGGCCCCCGCCCCGCTGCCTACCTGAGAGGATGTCTTCTTTGCTGGCTGCCTGGGGGCACCGCCAGAGGTCAGGGGTGGAAATTCCCCGGATTGGAACACGGGGGCGCCCTGGTCGGGTGTCTTGGATGACGTCTTCTGTGACGCCTGTGATGTCTTGGGTGGATGTGGCACTTGCTGATTGGTCTTGGGGGTTTAGTTGGTTGCTCCCGGCTGACGGCCTTCCGGCGTGACGTCAGATGTTTTGTGCTTTGGCCGCTGCTGCAGGGAGCCACGGCCACCATGTTGGCCGCCCGTCTGCTGCAGGCGGCGAAATTTTGCCTTGCAGGCCGGGGATCCGGTGAGGTGTTCCTCGCCGCACACCAGGCACGATGGCTTGCATTCATGTGGGGTCATCCCCTCCTCAGAGGCACCCACAACTAGACCACAGTGGCCGCAGCGTTGATCGTTGGGGGGGGGGGGCACAGCTCCGGGCGGTGGCCCACCGTCCCGCAGCAGTAGCAGGCTGGTATGGGGCGCTTGTATTCGCGTACCGGGGTCACGACACTGTTGTAGTGCACGAACCGTGGCACGTGGTGGCCTTCGAAAGTGAGGAGGGCCACGGAAGTCTTGCCCAGCTTCCTGATGAAAGCGATGTTTCCACCCCGCCAGTGGATCTTGGCTTTCAGGGAGGCGGAGGTCTCCTGTTCGTGCACCGTAATGACGCCACGGCACACTTCCCCGCTGATCTTGGCGTGGCCGATCATCGGTAGGGGACCCTGGGATGTCTTGAGCGAGAATTCTCGCGAGAGAAGGTTGGCAGTGTTGATGTCGTTGGTTGAGACAACGATGATATTTTGCGCCCAAATGGGCCACACACTGATACAATCACTGCTGGAAGCGTTCACATATGAGGCAAGCTTGGCTCCTAGCTCACCTGGCTGGAACGCAGCTTTGAGATCCACCGTGACACGAGGCTTGAGCACGATGGTGAAGTCTTCCGCAGCATTGCGGGGCATAGCGGCGGGCCGCCACGATACACGGGATGTCTTCTTCTTGGGTGGGGTCTTCGCTGACTTGGCCTTATCGGTATCCGAGGCCTTAGCAGTGTTAGATTGCTGGCGGCGCTTACGAAGCGTCATCACTGTAAATAGTCCCTCGTCCACGATATCCGTGGGTGGAACGGAGTCTTCGGACGTTGAGGCAGGAACGTTTTTCCACGCCAAGGTAGTGGGATCATATCCACGGAGAGCGGCGACCGCCATATAAGGCGGCGTCCGCGGGAGAGTCCCGGCGCAGTAGGCGTTGGGCCTAACTCGTTAGGGCAAGCGTAGCTCCCCAAGGTGAGGTCAAGAAGTGGACATAAAATGCCCAAACATCGGCCTACCTGGACGAGAGTGGTGTCTTCTGCTGCAGAACGATGTTAGGAAGATGATAGGGTCAATTTTCGTGGGATGCCGTGCAGGGTTCCGCAGGTCCTGACGAAAATCACAGGAGCCGACGTGAGACGCGTCCGCTCTCGACCGCGTCCGTGGTGGCGTCCTCATCTGCGGCGCCGTCCAGCGGCAGCGGACCCTCCTGTCTTTAGCGGAGCCGGTGAGACTGACGTGGAAGATTGGCTCTCTACCTACGAGCGCGTCAGTGGCCACAACAAGTGGGATGACCCGACGAAGTTACGTAGCATCATCTTCTAACTTGCTGACGTTGCGAACCTCTGGTTCCTTAATCATGAGCGGGAACTCCAAACCTGGTCCGCTTTCAAGACATCTTTCGCGCAAGTCTTCGGTCGTCCAGCCTTGCGAAATCTTCGTGCTCAACAGCCCGGCGAGACGTACACCAGCTACATAGAGGATGTCGTGGATATTTGCGCCCGCGTCGATTTCACCATGAGTGAAGAGGACAAGGTGAAGCGCATCCTCAAGGGCATCGAGGACGACGCATTTCAAATGCTTCGCTCACGAAACCCTTCATCTGTCGCTGCTGTCGTCACTCTTTGCCCGAGCTTCGATGAGCTGCGTCGACAAAGGGTCCTTGCGCGTAGTGCTGTTGCACCTGGCCACTCTCTCTCGGGCCTCACGTTTCCCTCCAACAACACGCCCAAGTCCCCACTCTCCGTTCAGGTTAAGGATTTTATTCGTGAGGAGGTGGCACGCCAACTCTCTATGCTGCCTCTCAGCGATCGCCCTCTAAAGGCTGACACATCTCTGGCTGCTACCATTAGAAGAGCCATTCGCGAGGAACTTGCCGAATCGCTACCTTTGGCTCAACCCTGCCCTCCCGTGGCTGCACCTCTGACCTATGCCGCTGTCGCAGCGCAACCTGCTCCGCCGACATTCGCGTGTGCTGCGACCATGCGACCTCAACCAGTGCCTACTACCGCGTCACCTCCTGTTCCGCCTCGAAGCCAAGTTCAGAACCCTTGGCGCACACGCGACAACCGACCAATTTGTTTCGCTTGTGGTTTCGCCGGCCATGTCGCGCGCTTCTGCCATCGTCGCATGCCACCTGCTAACCCTGCTGTCGCAACGCCTTGGTATGGCTATCCCCATGATGCTACCGGGCATTCCATGCATCCCAACCCAGAGTATTTGCCGTCTCCTCGACGTCCTTTCGGCAACCATCGTTCTCCGTCACCGCGTCGTCGCTCGCTTTCCCCCTTACGTCATCGCCAGTCACCTAGCGAGGGAAACTAGTTGCTGCAGTTCTGCAGGGAGGAACTGCCAACTTCGCGACTTCTACAAGGTCTGCACAGGCGCCACTCAATTTACTGGACGTTTTGGTCGAAGGAACTACCATAATTGCGCTTATTGATACTGGGGCTGCACTTTCTGTAATGGACGAAAAGCTTTGTCGTAAGCTCCGCAAGGTCACCACGCCGTTGTCTGGTTTGCAACTGCGCACCGCGAGTGCGCAGCATGTAGCACCGCTTGCTCAATGTACCGCAAGGGTGGTTATTGCCGGCATTGTTTATGTTGCTGAATTTTTCCTACTGCCTTCATGTTCACATGACATCATCCTCGGCTGGGACTTCCTTTCTCACCATCGTGCCATCATCGACTGTGCTCGGGCCGAACTTACGCTTTTCCCGCTTTCCGATGCCCCGCTGCATGACCCTTCCGCAAGTAAAGGCGCCAAGCTCACCGCTGTGTCCGATACGGACATACCACCCGAAATGGCCGTTCTTGTGCCCGTATCTTGCTCCGCCGCGCCAGACGCTACGGTGCTTTTTATACCGTCGCCTATTTTTTTACGTCGCAAGGCTCTACCTCTCCCGTTTGCTGTCCTGAACACTGTATCTGGAATATCCGCTATGTTTGTGTGTAACCCGTATCAATCACCTGTGACCTTACTGCGCGGGGAATCACTTGGTCGTGTTAAGCCCCTTGACCCGCTTCACATTCTCGATACTTCCAACGACACGGCCTGTTATGAGCTCGACGCCCTCACTTCTCCCTTGCTGTGCGAATCATCAACATCATTGTCGCCATCTTCGTCATCAGACGCTCTTGAATCTGCCTTGGACGCCGATCTGCCACCTCCGTACCGCCAGCAAGTCCTCGCGCTTCTTCAGAATTTTCGCCAGTCCTTTGATTGCGACTAACCATCCCTGGGACGTACGGCGACCGTTACTCACAGCGTCCACACTGCTTCCCATCCACCGCCAGCGACCACACCGCGTGTCGGCAGCCGAGCGACAGATAATTACCGAGCAAGTCGACGATATGCTGCACCGTGGCGCCATTCGGCCTTCCGACAGTCCTTGGGCGTCTCCTGCAGTATTAGTACGAAAGAAGGACGGCTCAATACTGTTGTATAAGGCATCGCTGCCGACTGCAGCGCCATTAGATGGCGCGTGCTTGGGAGCCGGCCTGAAGAGAAAGACGAGGATAGAATAAACAGTCAGGGACTGAGTAATGTCTGTAATTGAGACGATCGCAGTATGTATTTATTACGGAAAGATCTGCCTTCTTTGAAGAAACATGGCCCCGTCTATACAATCCGCAGGTTCTTTTTGTGCAAACTCAACTAGAACCATTACAGGTTCAGATACACGAGATTATTCCCCTCAAAAAACCCGTAAATGCTATTAGAATTGAATTTGAAGACATATTTCCTTCCAATGCAAAACTCCTGCCAACTAAATATCTAAGCGGATTACTGCAAGATCATTTAGCGCAAATAATAATAATAATAATAATAATAATATTTATTTATGCACACCAAGAACAAATACATAGTAGGCGGGCCTGTCGAAGCCTGAATGGCTTGTGTGACTAGGCCCGGCAGCGCCGGCAACAGCGATGAGATCAGCGTATATACATACAGACGTTACCTTAATGCCGACAAAAAATTGTGCAAAGAAAAAAAATTAGATACATGTTATTCCAATGTAGCGTGAACATATTTTCACGCTTACATAGACAACAAAAATTAAATACATGTTATTCCAACGTAGTGAACATTTTTTTCACGCATGTATAGACCAAAAAACAAAAATTAAAAACATGTTAAGACAACGTAGTGAACATTTTTTCACAGATATATATATACGTATAGGTTAAGGCAACCAAATTACATCCAATAAACATATACCCATACAAAACAGAAAAACTCAAATGGAAGATGACATTTTCTTTAAAGCCCTTTTTGACTGAACCGAGAAAATTTCGTCAGGCAGATCATTAAAGATTTTTGGCACATAGACAGATCGTCGTGCCTCACCATACCTAGTTGATGAACGAGGAACTTTAAAACGCTTGTTGTCCCTCAAAAGTCGAGGGGCTACGTATTTCTCTCTGAATTGGTCGTTCCAAAAATGACGAAGAACAACAGTTTGCTTAAATAACGATTGAAATGAAGGAAAACCTAATGCTGAAAATAAATTTTCATCTGACACCTGGCCACAGCCATAGGCAATACTTTTCAAAATATTTTTTTAATAAGCTGTCAATTCGTGTTTGCCATCGCAATGCGCAGAAAGCGAATACGGTGATTCCATATCGCAATATGCTGTACGCGAGAGCATGCACTATGGTTTTCTTTACCGATAATGGAGTAAAACCTTTTATATTAAAAAGCAACCAAGCGACACTCCTAAGTTTGCCACACAGATAGGCCAGATGATGCTGCCACGACATGCTGCTATCAATAAATAAACCGAGATATCTCACACAGTCTACATACTGAACCGGGGCACACGTACATGAAACGCAGTGCTGGTCATGCAAGAATACTGGGATGTTTATTGTTGTGGTCTTTAAGGGATTTCTAAAACATGTTAACTGTGTCTTCTTGATATTTACATTGATACAATTTTTCGCAAACCAGTGCATTACACTATGTATTGTATTTTGCAGGGCGGCCACAGCCCTTTCATAATTTATATGCTTCGTTAATATTACTGTATCGTCAGCGTACTGATAGATAGTACCTTTAGAAATTACTAGAGGAAGATCGTTTACAAATATGTTAAATAAAAGAGGTGATAAAATTGACCCCTGAGGAACACCGGCTGTAAGCCATTGCTTGCTACTGACGGTTTCCTTGTCGGCCATAACTATCTGTGACCTACCACACATGTAGTTTCGCAGTACGTTGTGAAATGGTCCTCTGAATCCCATTAAAGTTAGTTTCGCTAGTAGAATGTTATGATTCACTGTGTCAAAAGCTTTTGCTATGTCTAGAAATAGCGCACAGGTGAATAAGTTGTTTTCAAATGCCGAATGTACTTCATCTGAGAATTCTTCTAACAGGGCTGTGGTACCTCGATTCGCAACGAAACCAAACTGTCTGGGCGATAAAATCGAAAACTTCATTAAAAAAGAAGTCATGCATTCGTACAGGAATTTTTCGAGTATCTGGGAAAGTACCGGCAAAATTGAGATTGGTCTATAATTTTCAACCTTATCTTTCCTGCCTCCCTTGTATAGTGGCTTAACTATAGCCGTTTTCAGAGTCGCGGGAATTACTGCAGATTCTAAAAAGCCATTAATTAAAAAAAGCAAGATGTTCGCAAGCACATCGAAGTTTCTTCGGAGAGTGCCTACTGATATGCCATCTATTCCTGGTGTTTTACTTTGCCGAAAACTAAAAAGAATCCTTTTCAGGTCAGGCGGTGATAAGCTAGGCAAAAAAGCGGATGCCGACACAGATTCCTTCAACGTACAATGATTTTCCTGTTGGGTTAAAGCGTTTTCAGAGGCATGCGAGAAAAAACGGTTGAATGCGTTAACTACCACAGTTTTGTCATCTGGAAATGAGTCGATGGGATTAGTAAGCACGTCACTTCCTCTCCTAAGATTATTTATTAACGACCACGTTTTCGCGGGACTTTTGCGCGATTGGTTGAATTTATTTAAAAAATACATTCTTTTCGCTGTTCGCAAAAGCCCGACTACCCTGTTTCTTGCCATTTTGTATTCAGCTTTTAATCCCTCATTTTTAGGCGAACGTTTGCAGCGCTTCCAGAGCCAATCCCTAAATGATATGGCACGCATAATATCGGCATTAAGCCAGCTAACATTGCTTCTGCATTTTTTCATAACAGTATATGTACTTAGGCGCTCAAAGTGTTTAAGTTGAGTGGAGAACTTTTCATATACCTTATCGGGTGCACTGCCATCAATCAGCAAACACCAGTCAAAGTTAGTGATGTGTTGGTCGAACATTTTTGTATTAGTGATTTGACTTTCCATTTTATTTCTTTTAGTGTTCTCAGCCGATTGATGTTCTACAGCTAGAGAAGGATTCGAAAGGCGACAGGCCACAAAATAGTGGTCGGCTAACCTCTGATTTATGACGCAAGCAACCAATGAATAGTCAGATGCCCGCACCACAATGTGGTCTATGCAGGACGCTACTACTCGGTTATTTAAACACTCTTCTCTAGTCGGATGATTTATGATGGATTCCATACCATAAGAAGACAAAATGGATAGGTAATCGGAAACAGTAGTTGACGTGACGCATAGCGTATTTATGTTCAAATCACCAGCTAAGCATAACTGCACAGCTGAACCCCATTTGCCCAGTATTTCATCGAGTTCTGCCAAGAATTGCCTCACGCTGTTACATGGTGGACGATATATGGAAAGGAGGATTAAATCTGCATTTGAAAGATTTATTTTTATGGCCAGGCATTCCGCATGAACGAACGTAATATCTACTTGAGACGTAATATACGTGCCACGGACAAAAATCGCTAAACCCCCTCCTCGCCCTCGTGGCCGGGTCACGAAATGTGAACGATAACCAGACAGCGTAAACATATCGGCACCGACATGTGGTATATTTATTTCAGTGAGAACAAAAGCGTCAACGTAATTGCTAGCCGCTTCCGCTATCTCTTTAAATTCATTCCAGTACTTTCGGAGGCTTCTTATGTTTACGCTGACGAGAGTAAAATTATGTTGCGACCTCAGGCCAAACGTATTTTTGAAACTTCTAAAATCCGGAACCACACAGAAACTAGACGCCATGTTGCTTATACAATCCTAGCAATATCAGCTGGCCTGATCACTCGGATCAAAGGCGCACCTTCGTCCTTCTTTACAAAAATCTTGCCGCCTTTAACCCAGGCGAACTTGTACCCATTCTCCTTAGATACGGTTCTTGCACGCCAAAACAAACTACGATTTGCCTTTGTCAAGTTATCGTTGAAAAACAATTTGGGCAGAGAACCGTTCTGGTGTAACCGCCGCAGTTTTCCTCGCGAATCAAACCAAGCTTCTCTCGCTGCTACAGAAGTGAACCGTATCAGGACTGTCGGGATCGGTTTACGTTTACTAGGCATGCGGTGCACCGCCTCTACATCAGTGCTTGAAAAGCTTGTTAGCTCCAGCTTGATGGCAACCTCTGATAAAACATGCTTTAGGTTTTCATTTTGTTCCAGTGGGAGGCCTTCAATTTCCAAGTTATTCTTCCTATTGTACTGTTCAGTCTCATTCTGTACCTCCTGCAGAAGCTCAAGCTGTGTCGCTTGGGCCTTGACTACTTCATTCAAGCGCACAATTTCCTCTTCCTGGGCCTTTTCGCGCTCTTTGTTAGCTTTCATCTCCTCCAGAACTGAATCATACTGCTTCGACACAAATGAGACCGATTCCTCTAGTTCCCCAACACTCATGGAAAGCTTAGTAAACTCAGTTTTCAGCAGAAGCAGGGAATCCACTTTTGCACGCAGAGTTAACAAAGAAGCAATACTGTCTTTTATTTCCCTGAGCTCAGAAACCAAGGATGGCCCCACAGAACTGCCGTTCCCTGTTTGGCTACTCTCCATCTGCGATGCCGAAGCGTCTCGCTGCCTGCCAGCCCGACAGGTTTTGCAGACCCAAGTTTCTCGCTTAGCCTGGCTCTTATTCGCAAAAGTATTAGGCGCTATGCCTGAACAAGGTTGACCCAAATGGTAGCCATGTTTACATTCAGCGCATGACATAAAACGACCATCATCGGGTAACGCACTGTGGCACGCAATGTACTCTTCAAATACCATGATAATAAAAAAAAAGCGAGTTACTTTCACGAGCTCTATGAGTCAGTCCGGCGGAGAAAGGTAAAACAACCGAAATTCAAAGGCAACTGTTCTTACCTAACAAGAAGAACAAGGCGATTATGACAGGCTCACATGCTCCGCCGGACTGCAACCGATCGTTGGGGAACGCTCGGTTTTACAGTTTCCAGTTCTTCGTGTGATGCTTTGATTGGCCGGCGCTTGACCATAGTTGATCGATGCCAGCTCAGCACGTGCAAGTGTGAGGTGTCCGGTGGGTTGATGACGTCAGGTGCTGCAGTGCTTGCGATCCATGCGACAGATAGACCAGGCACGTCGACCGTTTTCGAGTGCTACGACGCAGGCACACCTAACAAGAAGAACAAGGCGATTATGACAGGCTCACATGCTCCGCCGGACTGCAACCGATCGTTGGGGAACGCTCGGTTTTACAGTTTCCAGTTCTTCGTGTGATGCTTTGATTGGCCGGCGCTTGACCATCGTTGATCGATGCCAGCTCAGCACGTGCAAGTGTGAGGTGTCCGGTGGGTTGATGACGGCCCAGATGAGTTCGACCGCGCCATTGTGATCCTTGAAGACCACTACAAGAGCTCTGTCAACGTCACTGCAGCGCGTCACCGTTGCAAATCAATACTGTAATAGCGACGGATGCATCAGTGTGTGACGAGAAAGCGGGTATAGGTATTTTTTCTGAGGCGCTATCCTGGTCTTATTCAATGCGACTGCCTGATTTTACACCTATATTTCAGGCAGAATTATTAGCAATTATATTAGCTCTCCGTAAACTTCCTGGAAATTCTTCGACAGCTGTAATACTAACTGATTCGTTGTCAGTGTGCACAGCACTCACCTCGTCCTCAGACAACACAGTTTTGAACGAACTAGAAAGATTAATCCCTTCGACCTTACGTCTGGTGCGTTTAATATGGGTACCAGGTCACCATGATTTGTTTTTAAATGAAATGGCCGACGCACTCGCACGTACATCCCTACAGGGACCAGTCATGCATGTTCTGCCGACTTCGGCTTATATCACCGCGGCTAGGTTTAGAAAACTATGTCTCTTAGATTACTCTACAAAACAGACATTCCAAATCACAGACTTAAAGCATTTGCTTTACCCTTGGGATTATCAATGGTGTCCCACACGTAAATTGGAAATTTCAATTACAAAATTACGATGCCGTATTCCACCCCTAAATTTTTATCTACACAGGTCTGGTCTGGCGATGTCCCCTCTATGTCATTTCTGCAATGAACCTGAAACCATTGATCATTATTTATTAAACTGCCGCCGATTCGCAATCCATAGAAAGAAATACTTCGAAATTCCGTTCCGGAAATTAGGCATCGCTATAAACACTGAAAATATTCTATCTTTCGGGGCATATACACTGGGTTTTAGCCACAGGAGCGTATGCAGGGCCGTATGCGAGTTCCTCATTGACACAAGGAGAATACCAAGTTAATTTACTGATATATTGTTTAATATTTCACAAAATTCCAAGTTACGTTATTTTACTGATTGATTATATATTAATTTCCAAAATTCCAATTAAACTGATTGAAATTTATTACCTTCTACTTTGATCTCCTTCCAAAAAGCACACTAATTCCCTATAAGATAAAATAATATACGGATCTAACATCAGTTAGTTTCATTGAATAATTTCATACCACCTGTTTAACCGCCGGCTTCTTGGCCAATCCCCCGTGGTGGGTATGCGCCATGGTATAGGAAGCAAGCAAGCAAGCAAGCAATGTCTGTAATGCCTCCTTCCAGTATCCTGCACGATACAACATATTTGGCGACGAGGATTTAACAGCCCATGTGCTACCGGCTTGCCCCTCATCTGTGCCTTCGATTGCTGCCTATCATCCTATACGATGAGTATTTCGGGACTACAACCGCCACCCCCTTTCCTATCCTCACCTGGACACCCGGTCATTCCATGGGAGCAATGGATTCAAGCGTTCAAGAACTACATGGTGGCGTCGGGCGCCTCCGACCTACCTGCCATGCGTCGGAAGGCGATTCTGCTCAACTGCTTGGGCTTGGAAGGACAACGTATCTTCCAGACTCTGACGTCGGAGGACGACCCGCGCCTTTTGGCTTCGAGCGCCGCTGGAGAGACGTTGACGGCTCCTGGCCCAGATGAGTTCGACCGCGCCATTGTGATCCTTGAAGACCACTACAAGAGCTCTGTCAACGTCACTGCAGCGCGTCACCGTTTCCGTCGACGTGCACAAGCCCCAGGTGAGACGGCCGTCGATTACGTCACCGTGCTACGAGGTCTCGTTAGAGCATGCAATTTCGGTGACTTGGCGGACGATATGATACGCGACCAGCTCATAGAAAAAACTACCAGTGAATATTTGCGCGAACGTCTTCTACTGGAAGAGTCTCTTACGCTTTCTCGGGCTCTTACCATTGCGAGACAGCATGATCAAGCGACAAGAGAAGCAAAAGAACTTGCACGACACGAAGCACAAGTGCATCACGTTAATGCCGAAAACACTTCAGAGATCAAAGAGAAGCACTGTGGCACGTGCACATGCTATAAGAAGCAAACTGCAAGTCGTCGAGCCTTGCAAGAGCAAGAGTGTTATCGTTGTGGTTCTTTAGACCATCTTGCGAATAGCCCTCTCTGCAAAGCTAGGACCCATAAGTGTCGTAAATGTGGAAAGATTGGCCATCTGGAAAAGGTCTGCAAGTCTCTCCGAAAGTCGGAGAAAAAAGTTCAGCATGTCGCGGTAGACGACAAAGATACAGCTGACCCAGACGATCACTTAAGTGTTTGTCACATCTGGAGCCGTAAGAAGGGAATTTATGCCGTGTTGGAAATTGGCAATAATGGACAAACAACCGTTTTCTTTTTTTTTCTTCGTGTTTTGTATTTTTTTCCAAGAGGGGATATGTTGTATAAGGCATCGCTGCCGACTGCAGCGCCATTAGATGGCGCGTGCTTGGGAGCCGGCCTGAAGAGAAAGACGAGGATAGAATAAACAGTCAGGCACTGAGTAATGTCTGTAATGTCTCCTTCCAGTATCCTGCACGATACAACAAATACGCTTCTCTATGGATTACCGTCGGCTCAATAAGATAACCCGTAAAGATGTCAATCCGCTGCCTCGGATAGATGACGCCCTCGACTCCCTACAAGGCGCTGAGTACTTCTCATCCTTGGATCTTCGCTCCGGCTATTGGCAAGTGCCGATGGCTGAAGAAGACTGTGAGAAGATAGTTTTCCTCACGTCCGACGGCTTGTACGAATTTACCGTAATGCCGTTCGGGCTCTGCAACACGCCCGCTACTTTCGAGCGTATGATAGACACCGTCTTTCGTAACTACAAGTGGAAAACATGTGTGTGCTACCTTGATGATATCGTCGTGTTTTCGCCCGATTTCCCGACGCACCTCGTTCGCTTGCGTGATATACTTACCTGCCTCACCTCTGCTGGCCTCCAACTCAACATCAAAAAGTGCCGTTTTGCTGCCCGCAAGTTAACAATATTGGGACACGTTGTTTCGAAGGACGGTGTGCTTCCGGAGCCAGCCAAACTTCGCGCGGTCGCAGAATTTCCGATGCCCACTACTCTTAAGGCACTCCGCAGCTTTATAGGGCTCTGCTCTTATTTTCTGCGTTTTGTGCGCAGTATTGCAACTATCATCGCACCATTGACCAATTTGCTTACCGCTAGCCGCGGCATCTCCGCGTGTTCAAATTCGTGTGACGAAGCCTTTAAGCAACTACGCCGCCTACTTACTTCGCCGTGGCGTGCCTCATAATCAGAACTGGTTTTGGCACGTAAAACCCCAGAAAGAAGAAGTACTTACTTCGCCGCCGATTCTTCGGCACTACGATCCCACAGCGCCCACAGAGCTACACACGGACGCCAGCGGCATCGGACTTGGTGCAGTCCTAGCCCAACGGAAAGATGGCTACGATGAGTACGTCGTCGCATATGCGAGCCGCACTTTAAAGAAAGCAGAAGCCAACTACTCTGTGACAGAAAAGGAGTGCTTGGCCATTATTTGGGCTCTCGTCAAATTTCGTCCATACCTATATGGTCGCCCTTTTGACATTGTTACCGACCACCACCCCCTTTGCTGGATGTCTTCGTTGAAAGATCCGTCAGGTCGCCTCGGCCGCTGGGCACTTCGCTTACAAGAATATGACATCCGCGTTGTCTACAGATCAGGCAGAAAGCACTCTGACGCCGATGCGCTGTCCAGATCGCCGACACTTTCCGATGTGGCTTCAGTGTCAACGCCTTTCGCATCCATGTCGACCATCAACATCGCTGATATGCCGGAGGAAAAGCGTAAGGATGCCCTGCTTTCCGCTATGCTGAATTTCCTCCCCGATCCATCCGTCACACCCTCTTCTTGAACACTTCGTCGCCAAGCCGCTCACTTTGCTGTTCGCGACAACGTCCTTTACCGCAGAAACTATTTGCCTGATGGTCACAAATGGCTGCTTGTGATACCACGACACATGCGTACCGACATATGCGCTTATTTCCATGCTGCTCCTCATAATGGTCACGGCGGCGTTCTGAAAACGTATACTCGGCTGAGGCAGCGTTTCTACTGGCACGGCATGTATCACTTCGTGCGCCAGTACGTGCGCGCTTGCACGGCGTGCCAACGGCGTAAAATTCAACAGCGCCCTCCTGGCGAGTTACAGCCGCTCCCCTGCCCGGCCCAGCCATTGATCGCGTCGGCATAGACCTATACAGACCACTTCCCTGCAGTTCCTCGGGTAACCGATGGATAATTGTAGGTGTCGAACACTTGACGCGCAACGCCGAGACTGCCGCACTCCCGGCGGCCTCTGCGCGCGAAGTTGCCTTCTTCATCTTGCGGAACTTCGTTCTTCGACATGGAGCACCACGCGAACTGCTCAGCGACCGGGGGCGTCTGTTCCTGTCCGAAGTAATACAAGCCCTTCTCGCTGCATGCAACATCGTTCACCGCAAGTCTACCTCCTACCATCCGCAAACGAACGGCTTGACAGAGAGGTTCAACCGCACACTGGGTGACATGTTGACTATGTACGTTGCCTCGGATCACAGTAACTGGGACACTGTTTTGCCGTTCGTAACGTATGCCTATAATACGGCCACACAAGCTACCACTGGCTTTTCGCCATTCTTTCGGTTATTGGCCGCGAGCCCTCGTGTACAATGGACTCGCTGCTCCCATACCGACCCGACGCTTCTGAATGTACGCCATTGTCTGAAGCTGCCAAATACGCAGAGGACTGTAGGCAGCTCGCTCGTACCCTTACGATCGCCGCTCAGGCCGCCAAAAGCTGCGGCATGACAGTAACGTGCCTACACCACATTTTCCGCTTCGTTACCTTGTTTGGTTGTGGATCCCACCTCACAGTCCTGGCCTTTCAGCCAAATTTCTTGCACGCTATGATGGCCCTTACAACGTCATCGACCATACCTCCGCTGTCAACTACGTTGTCGAGCCTGTGACGCCATCACACGACCTTAGATGATCGCGGGCGTCACACGGTTCATGTCAGCCGACTTAAGCCATACTATGACCCCCTGATCATACCTACGCCGTAAGTCGCCAGGATGGCTAATCATCTCTCCCGGGGGCCATTGTAGTGAAGAAGAGGAAGAAGAAGCGTTCTTGCATCTGCCGCTGTGCACGCGATCAGCGTTCGTGGACAATCTCGATTGTGTGAGACGTCATTACCGTGTAATAAATCGTCGCACTACACCGGAATAGGCTTGA